>NC_092088.1:24822039-24942039 GCF_045679555.1 Salvelinus alpinus
CGCATGTAAGTGTTTGCCAACGCACACACACACACACTGGTTGACCTCAGAAATGTACACTACCGTTCAAAAGTTTGGGGTCACTTAGAAATGTCCTTGTTTTCCATGAAAACATACATGAAATGAGTTGCAAAATGAATATGAATTATAATCAAGACGTTGACAAGGTTATAAGTAATGATTTTGAATTGAAATAATAATTGTGTCCTTCAAACTTTGCTTTCGTCAAAGAATCCTCCATTTGCAGCAATTACAGCCTTGCAGACCTTTGGTATTCTAGTTGTCAATTTGTTGAGGTAACCTGAAGAGATTTCACCCCATGCTTCCTGAAGCACCTCCCATAAGTTGGATTTGCTTGATGGGCACTTCTTACGTACCATACGGTCAAGCTGCTCTCACAACAGCTCAATAGGGTTGAGATCTGGTGACTATGCTGGCCACTCCATTATAGACAGAATACCAGCTGACTGCTTCTTCCCTAAATAGTTCTTGCATAGTTTGGAGCTGTGCTTTGGGTCATTGTCCTGTTGTAGGAGGAAATTGGCTCCAATTAAGCACCATCCACAGGGTATTGCATGGCGTTGCAAAATGGAGTGATAGCCTTCCTTCTTCAAGATCCCTTTTATCCTGTACAAATCTCCCACTTTACCACCACCAAAGCACTCCCAGACCATCACATTGCCTCCACCATGCTTGACAGATGGCGTCAAGCACTCCTCCAGCATCTTTTCATTTTTTCTGCGTCTCACGGATGTTCTTCTTTGTGATGCGAACACCTCAAACTTAAGATTCGTCTGTCCATAACACTTTTTTTTCCAATCTTACTCTGTCCAGTGTCTGTGTTATTTTTCCCATCTTAATCTTTTATTTTTATTGGCCAGTCTGAGATATGGCTTTTTCTTTGCAACTCTGCCTAGAAGGCCAGCATCCCGGAGTCGCTTCGTCACTGTTGACGTTGAGACTGGTGTTTTGTGGGTACTATTTAATGAAGCTGCCAGTTGAGGACTTGTGAGGCGTCTGTTTCTCAAACTAGACACTCTAATGTACTTGTCTTCTTGCTCAGTTGTGCACCGGGGCCTCCAACTCCTCTTTCTATTCTGGTTAGATCCAGTTTGCACTGTTCTGTGAAGGGAGTAGTACACAGCGTTGTACGAGATCTTCAGTTTCTTGGCAATTTCTTGCATGGAATAGCCTTCATTTCTCAGAACAAGAATAGACTGACGAGTTTCACAACAAAGTTCTTTGTTTCTGGCCATTTTGAGCCTGTAATCGAATCCACAAATGCTGATGCTCCAGATACTCAACTAGTCTAAAGAAGGCCAGTTTTATTGCTTTGTTAATCAGAACAACAGTTTTCAGCTGTGCTAACAGAATTGCAAAAGGGTTTTCTAATGATCAATTAGACTTTTAAAATGATAAACTTGGATTAGCTAACACAGCTAGTGTGATGGTTGCTGATAATGGGCCTCTGTACGCCTATGTAGATATTCCATAGAAAATCTGCCGTTTCCAGCTACAATAGTCATTTACAACATTAACAATGTCTACACTGTATTTCTGATCAATTTTATGTTATTTTAAAGGACCACAAATGTGCTTTTCTTTCAAAAACAAGGACATTTCCAAGTGACCCCAAACTTTTGAACAGTAGTGTAATTATCAATGATCAATGCATTGCTCTAAATGAATGCATTTGTATGCGATCGGTTCTTCCAAAGATTCTGCCGACGATAGGTCAATAGAGACTGAACACTAAGGATTTTGTTGAAAAGGCTTTCAGGACACACAGTAGTAACTACAAATAGACCTCAAGTCTACAACACAACCAGACGGTTCGGGCCGAATGTGCACAAATAACACAATCCCCCTGATTGACTTGATTTAGTGACATGTTTCACATATGGACAGTCCAGGGATATTTTACCCCCGATCTTGATAAGAAATGACCATACCAGACACTTTTGGATAACATAAATAGGAAACAAATAAAATAATAACAGTAGGCTACACCAACATTAGTTTCCATTCATACAATGTTTTGGGTAAATTGCCACATTAGATTTGCTGTGGAAAATTAGGAAATACTTTATTTCTACTGCACGGATGCTTGTCAAATAGATAAATCACCCTTAGTCTGTTAAACTTTTACTGCAGTGGGCTAAATCAAGGTCACACAGAGTGATTCTGAGTAGTCTCAAACAAATCTACTTTGAAACGAAAGTATACACCTCACACACATGGTTATGGGCTTAACAAAAGAGAACACCTGTACCATGTCAGATATAGAGTTGAGATGTACATTGTGATGCAAACTCAAAATGTAATACATCACAGAAGACTGAAATATAACAAAACTGTTTGACATAGAAACACCTGTTTTAAAAAAAATAATCTTTATTAATGATAAAATCATGATAAGTATTAATAACATTCCACCCATGAGACCAAAGGGGGCGCTTTTGGTCATTCACTGCAGGATAGGGTTACGAAAGGACTAAGTTGTTCTCTTGACAATACCAACCAGAGGGCGAACACACAGTATCTTGATAGACGTTGGTTGCAAGCAGGACTAAGGCAGAGAGGAAGAGGCGAAGCGAGAAGGCTCACTCTCACCAAAATCTGTCCAGAATAAGCCCAAATACCTTTCTATGGGCTTAATATGCAGACCTAAATCTGCCTTCCTGCTTTTGGGACAACGACTCCCATTGTTAGGACGGAGATATGAGCATCTCATAATTATATATAGATCTCTGAATAAGGTAACACCTACATCATCTTTTAGGGAGCGGTAAAGCGGTTACCTATAATGGTTGCAATTGAGATCAGTTGTGCGGGTGAATTTGGCGCATATTGATGGTTTAACGAGACATCAGCTGGTTGCAATAGGCCCCTTTGTTATTTGATTATTCTGAAAGGCTCCATTCTGTAGGCTACCCGTTGGCCTATCCATTGTCACATGATGAAAGGTGTGAAAGCCGATAATAGGCTACTGTTTGTGTTTCCCTGGCCGAGTTGACGAGCTGTTTCGGGCCATCAGTTGATTGACAGATGTAGGTCTACTGTAGATCAATCAACGTTCCTCCAGTGGGGATGCTCGCCCCACATTTTATAGTCAGGCTATGTATATTTTGCAGAGGTGGGTAGAATAATGAACATCTGTACATACGTAAAGGACAGTTACTTAGACTGTAATTCTGTCAAGTGACAGTAAATGTATCCCACTTAAACTACTCAAGTAAGAGTGAAAAGTATCTGATCAGAAAACAACTTAATAAGTACTAGTTACAAATTGAGTTAGTACGTTTTTTATACCTTATGGTAAACTGTGACAGCAAACCAAAAGGACAAGAACTTAGTGAAATTGATTTGACATTCATTTATTATTTAAGTCTGCCAGCACCATTTTGCAGATGTCCTCCAGCACCGGTAGTCTCGAAAGAAGACTGACCGCAAACAAAGTCCATAGGCGGTACAGTTTCAATGACGGTCTGATTCAATGTTGACTCAATCAATGTGCTCCATTTCATTAAAAGGTAAATGGTACTTGACATTGGAATAATAAAAAAAAATGTAATAGCATTCATGAAAATGTATTTCACAATATAATTTCAAGGACATGTGATGGTGAATGCGCACTAAAAACGTGTACGCCAAGTGTGATGTTTAATTTTCCACTCAGAATGAAATCGGGTAACTGTTACAACAGTCAAACAACGATCAATACCGACATTTCTCTGTCAGTCGTGTTACTAGTGTGCAAATCAGACACAGGTCAGCATGGGATAAACATAAAGGTAGGAATCATACAGTGCAGATATCAATTGCCATAGTCAACTCAATCATCTTTTTCCTCCCTAAGCTAGGATTTACCCGCCATCCTCCTTCTCTTCTGAACCGCTCCTTTCCACTTGGAAGGGGATTTTCATTTTCTTGGCTGGCCCATTCTCCTCCCCCTCGGTTGTGCCACTACAAGCTGTAAATAAAAAGACACACACACACACACAATAGAATGTATTTCCAGTACATGGCACAAAAAGCTAACTGAGATGATACACTGACTGTATTGACAGATGTGCTTATAGGCCTCGTCATAAAAACAGAAGGACATTTCAGAGACACACAAACACACCCAGAGAGAGAGAGAGAGCAATGGAGTGACCGGATGCTACGCTGGACGGACCAGTCGATCTAGCTAAAGTTAGCTAGCTGCGTGGTTGGACACTGCAGCTAGCTAGCGACCTTAGCCAGCTTATCTGGTGGCAACCTCATGCGATAGCTATTGCCACACACATCTGATTCATCTTGTCAGTGTTTATGCCGATGACATGCTGACCACACCGCTCGCGTTTGCAAAATAAATGTACACATGCGTGTTGTTCAATCATTGCACCCGCACTGCTCGCGCGTGTCAACGAGCGTCTGCGTAGCCAGGCGCTAAAATAGAACTTGGTTCTATTTGTGATGCTTGACGCGCTGCAAGTCCCGCCTCTTCCTTACATATACCCACATGGGTGATTGAAAGATGAACTGAGGTCCACACTCCAGTCCAGTTGGTAGTGGTAATGCACCTTAAAGTTGGTTGCTAACCAAAGTCCAAAGAAGAAGAAGCCTGAAGGAGGAGTGATTACTAGAAACAAACTCGGTTGACCTTTTTTTCTGTGGATTAATTGTTGGTTGGAGTAGAGGACTTTGTGTATTTCAGGTAAAATAACAACCCAATGTTTATATCCCAGGACAAATTAGCTAGCAACAGAAAGCTAGCTAGCTAAATTGCCATAAATGTTTCATGCTTTTCGACCTGTCCCCAAATTAATATAGTTGGTTCAGAGATAGTTTTGTTATTTCAACCTGCGTGTCCTGATCGCGTCTGGTGTGGGTGGACAATATCAACATGCGTGCGATGGCGCACGCGGACGCACGCACCCGAGCGAGCGGTCTGGTTAGCATGTGAGTTATCCAACAAGCAGAGATTATATGGGGAGCTAAAAACAGGAGATAAAATTTTGCCTGTCAGATACTCGGTAAGTTAGCTACCTAGCCATTTGATTTGCACTCGCCCTTAAAACACAATTTCAACAGTAGAATTATATCTGAGAAATAGTTACCTTACCCAGAAATATATAATATTACAAAGGTAGAAAGTAATTAAAGTTAGTGATGGGACAATAGATACCAGAGTTCCGATGCAGTTTTAAAAGCGCTACTGATCTGATACAATGTACCGATGCTCGTTTTTATGTGACATTATCACGTGATCAACGACGTCCAAAGCTTTGTTTGATCACGTGGTTTTTCAAACCGTGTGTTGCAAAATGCGAGATCTCACTGATTTCGCCGTGGGTTCCGGTGCTTTCTTCAATTCCAAGTTGCTTTCAACCACCAACCTTTACTGTAGGTCTAAAATGTAGTTAAGATTTTTCAATGTTACATCACCTGAACGGTAGCTCAGCAAGTACAATCTGGGACCATAGAACACTCATAGATGACAGGAAATTGGGTCGAATCCCGCCAAAGGAATATTATTTTGAAAATCTTTATAGAAGCACAAAGAAATGCTAACTTCTCACCATTACAATAACAGGGGGGTGATATTTTTGCATCTCAAACTTTCTCACTCATCATTATTCACGATCATTCAGGATTATCCATAATCATGGTAGCATCCACATTAATGTAAAAGTGTTAAGACACATATTATATTCTTATTTACAATAAAAGTGACTCCAAAATGACACAATACATTATTTACCATTAATTCCTGGATGCTAAATAATCTGAAACACAATCAAAAACAAACAGCAAATGCGTCCAACAAATGTGTAGAGTCACAAGCTTGATGTAGTCATTGCGTGCTATGAATATGGGACAAAATACCTAACTTTTTACTACTTTAATACACATATAAGTGAATTTGACCCAATACTTCTGGTCCCCTAAAATGGGAGGACTATATACAAAAAGTGTTGTAATTTTAAACGGTTCCCCGATATGGATGAAAATACCCTCAAATTAAAGCTGACAGTCTGCACTTTAACCTCATAGTCATTGTATCATTTCAAATCCAAAATGCTGGAGTGCAGAGCATTAAAAAATACATCAACGTGGCACTGTTCCAATACTTTTGGAGCTCACTGTAAATGCCACTAAGCAAACACTTTTATCCAAAGTCACTTACAGTACAGATCACCCCTGCGAGAAATGAACCCATCGCCTTGGCGTTGCTAATGCCACACAGTCTTACCAACTGAGCCACACAACACCAACCCCTTACCAACCATTATTTCCCACCTGTCATCTACAGAACCTTTCGTGGCAACCCTAACTTGAGAAGGGGAGGTTGGGTGTTCCAAATGGGGTTAGTCCCATGTGGCTCCTCTTCCAGACTATAGAGGACCATTACCTGAGACATAAGGAGAGGGGAGAGGGGTTGGGTTGTGGTCATTCGAGATTGAAGTTGCCGTTATTGTTCGTGGTCATGAGATCTGGTAAGAGGATCCATCATTACCTAGCTAGACTTTGTAATTGGTTCTCAAATAACCCCTGAAGGAACGTGACACCAACCATGGAAGGGGAGAGTCAGTGGGGGACCTCTGGAAGGGGTGCCTGTCTGGGTGTGTGAGAGAGTGTGTGGATGTCTTTCTCTGTCAAACACGCAAGGTTGAATTACCCAATTTATCACTGGGTTGAGAAGAAACCGGTAGAGAGAACCATATCTCTGTGATATAAAGTCTATTGTGAAGATTGACAGATATTCCCAAATCGGACAGTCCTACACCCCTTCAATGAGATGGGGACCACTCTGGACCTGATGACGTGTCGCCTGTGTTTAGGGGTAAGACATTTTTAAAGCCACGGTATCATTTGGAGCGATACTGTGGCAAGACAAGTTGGATTAGAATAGTTGTATTTCCTGTGTGTGCTAGATAAGCCTTGTGTAACCGACTGGGTTCCAACTCCTTTGACCTACTCCTGTCCGAAACAACCCTAGAAGCCGATACATTACCAAAACTCAACGTACGGGACCAATGTGACTGACTAGGTTTGAACTGGGCTCTCCTGTGCACTATGCAGGACTGTGTTAGCCCACTGAGCTGAAGCTAAGGCGTAAGTTCAGGGAGCTAACGTCAATAAAAAACTACTGCTTGAAAGCGGAGGGGTGAGATGCCATCCTCTGTAGAATATAATTATTCATTGCCAATGAGCAATGGTTGCTAGGAGTTTGTTTTAGTGCCAAAGCATTTTTACAGGACAATGAGTGCAGGAGTGAGGGACAATTTACACTTTGTTAGTCATTCTGAACACATTTCTGTCTCTCGCGTCAAGACGACATGCTTTTGAAATCCACATCTAATTTCTGCCACCAGATATTTCCATATAGAGAACAATGGTTGTCATTTTAAAACCTCTTAGATGTTATGTCACCTATTTAGGGGACTTTGAGCGGTTCTGGACCGGTTCCAACTGACATTTTGGCGCACAAAGTGTTCAGTGAACGTTGTACGGTCCAGTGCCTAAATAATGTCATCGAATTGAATCAAGACCACTCTCTTTTGGTCACAGACAGACTCATTGTGCTTAAAGCTGAAGTTGTAACGAGTCTGTGCACATTGGAATGGGGTCTCTACGTCGTTCAGTGGACGTTTAGGAGAAAAATATCTGTCGACAGTTATATGAAATGGTGCCAATATTGTACTGTCACTAAGTATGACCATATATTTTTTTTACAGTTATAAGAAAGGTGAGATCTTATAGTAAGTCGTTTATAATTTGATTTTTACTACACTTAACTACAGTTCATGGATGATCTTGCCAAAGGACAAATTCTCAGGGATGTAAACAAATTTGAGAGAAATAAGCTTTTTGTGCATATGGAACATTTCTGGGATCTTTTATTTCAGCTCATGAAACATGGGACCAGCATTTTACATGTTGCGTTTCATATTTTTGTTCAGTATATATTTAGAAAACATTTCAGTAATGTCAAGCCCTATTGCCCCATGTTTGTTGAATAGGGAAAAAATCATATATGATTTGACATATTTTCCTAATATTTGTACTATGTACTTGAGCTTGTGTTCTCAAAAGTGTGTACACCTCAGCAATTTATAACTGTATTTTACCAGACAGGTGAGTTCCAGAACTTTCTAAAACTATGCGACATTTACCAGTTATTGTTTATGGCCATCTTATGAAAAAGAATTACGTTTAGGCGGAAATCAACGTTTTCATCCAAGATTAAGCCATGGAAAGAGGTTTCTACATGTTGTATAGAGTTTTATTTTCTCATTTACATTCTCTCACTCCAAAAGCCAGGCAGCCATCTTGGTTACAGACACAGGCTGAGCCGTAATAACGTCTTTTGTGTTTGTTGTTCTGTTGATCATTTTGCAGCTCTTTCGCTTTGTGAGCTCGTCAAAACAACAACAAGAAAAACAAACAGCAGCTCGCTGTATTCATTGTCCCGCAGACAATCATTTAGTGTACACCTTGCACATCCCAGGCAGTCGTTTTGTAGAGAAGCAGATGTTTTCACAATGACAAACAAAGTGATATATCAATGAGGAGAAATGGTGGCCGTGTTGTTTCGTAGGTTACTGTTTGTGTGTGTGTGTGTGTGTGTGTGTGTGTGTGTGTGTGTGTGTGTGTGTGTGTGTGTGTGTGTGTGTGTGTGTGTGTGTGTGTGTGTGTGTGTGTGTGTGTGTGTGTGTGTGTGTGTGCGTGCATTTGTGCCTGCGTGTGTGTGCATGTACGTGCTTGTGCGTACTGCATCTCATTAGTATGCGCAGCAGCTGTCTGTGAAAAATAAACAGATCAGCTGATTAGTCACTGAATCCATTTTTTTGCCTGGTTGTTTATTTTTTCACTAATTGCATCCATTAGGGCTTACGCCAGCATAGCGATGGGTTGGGGGGTGTGTGTGTGTGTGTGAAGTCCAATCTGTGAGAGGCAGACCTGGCCACAGTTGTCAAATGTAGATTTTGCGGTCGTGTCCTGATGTTCTTTCCTCTTCGCTCTATTTGCTTCTCGGTGTTGAGCCAGGGTTGTTTTGCTTGTCAGCAGCCCGCTCCGTCTCGCCCTTGCCCCTCCTCTCCCTCTCTCTCCCCCACCCCACTCCTCCTCTTCCTGTGATGTGTCAGTATTGGTGTTGGAGCGTAACACAGCCAAGGTGTCAGCATAAGTTAATTTGCAAAACAAAATAGACCACTGTGAACAGAGCACACATTTCTTTGTAGGCTACTGCATATGAGTGAGTGAAGAAGAGTGAAGAAGAGTGAGAGTGAGTGAGAGTGAGTGAGAGAGTGAGAGAGAGTGAGAGAGTGAGAGAGAGAGAGAGAGCGAGAGAGTGAGAGAGAGAGAGAGAGAGAGAGTGAGAGAGAGAGGGAGTGAGAGAGAGAGTGAGAGAGAGAGAGACTATGGTAGAGCTGGCAGCAGTAAGAGGCAGAGCAGTAAATTAGGGAATGTTTGGAAAATGCATGAGACAGGCAACTGCAGCAGATTTGACTCCAGCTCTAGATTTATTTGAGTTGCCATGGCACCCCAGACTGGCAGTGTGTGTGTGGTTAGGGTGGTGGGGTCGGGGGTGTTCTTTGTTTGGGTGTGCAGGAGAAAGAGAAAATAGTTTGTGTGTGTGTGTTTCAGAGAGAAATAGTTTGATGTATGTAATGTTGTGGCTAAATGGTTGATTACTTTCACTCCAGAACTGAGCGATGCTTCTAACTGAAAGGGACACACTTATTTGTGACTATGTGACGATCTGTTTGTGCCAATCTACGTTGTTACCGAACCTCTTCTCTGGAACGGTATGCGTCATGGTGACTCACAGAGATTCTTAATTAGTCAAATTAACTACTGTCCACTTCAGTCACTGTGGCAAGTAACGAACCAGTCTATGTTGATGGCTGATTCTCTGAATTTAAGCATTGAATGTGAGTCAGTGATTGACGGAGAAAAATACATAAAGAGATATATATTAATATCTTGTTGTGACAAGATCTACCTACTGGTGTGTGTGTGTGTACCTGCTGCTTGTGTGTGTGTGTGAGAGAGAGCTTGTCTGGATGGGGATCTCACAGTGGTGCCCTTCGTCCAATGATCTGATTGATATTCATGGTGCGTAGGTCAAAGGGTCCCTGCTAGGCTGTGGTTTGGTTAAATAGGACTGTTCCCTCTGGAGGAGCCCCCTGTCTCTCTGTACCAGTCCTCTCAGCCAGACAGGAGACATCGGGCCGTGCTCGTGCATAATAACACTGAACAGCACACAACAGGTTCACACTGGCTCTGACGAGGACCATGCTGATACTTCATTCAAACGGCTCCTCGCGGACAACGCTAGTCGTTGGGGATCAATTCAAGTAGCTGCATGTGCGGTACGGTACTGCACTGATTAGACTAGCATTTAGGAAGACGGGGACAAACATTTATGGAAAGTCGTAAGCAAGCACATTCAGACTGACCTGACGTTTATGTTACATTTCGGGTGAGTCCATCGGCCCAGTAGTCTAATACACACCATGGCGTGCTTCAGTGTGTGGCTTGTTTTCATAGTGCATCCGCACTTGATTCTTTGATTACACTCATTACCGACCTACGTTGCAAATGGATCCCCATTGACACAAGAAGTGGGTTCTGTAACAAAGCGATAGGCAATACCTGTCACTACCACCAGGGAGCAGCGCAACAACAGCAGAGCGCGGCATAGCAGGCAGCAGTGAGCTTCAATAGAACTGGATTGTGTTCATTCGGGACACACCGTAGGTTACCGTTTTGCAACAGAACACAAAAAAAGTGTTTATTGGACCAATTGTATGTAGGCCTTTTCTTCAATTTGGTGCCTAATGAATAGTACCGAGGATATACCAGGCTGCGGTGGTGCTAGCTGCCCCTGGCCTTATTAGAATTAGCACAGTCATTACGGAGGTGATTAGCTTAATGATGCGTTCCATATGGGGCCCTGGGAACACTCTTTGGAAGAGCTCTGAGCTGTTTGCTTTCTTCCTCTGTGAGTTCTTTAACCTTCTTCTAACCTGGGTTTGGCTGGAAAGAAGAAACCAACAGGAATGAACTGGTTGACGAGATCGACAGATGGTTTAGGATGTGCTGGATATTTTGACGTCTACTTATGCAACGTACAGCGGTGGAGCTGGGTTGTTTGTGCCGCATTACGCTATAGCTCTGGTCCAGGCACCGCTACTAACGCCCTGTATCGATATGCACTGAACGCCACAGACCAATTTGTTTAATGACTGGATTCAATATACTTTACGAACGCCCCGGACCAGAGCTAGGCACACTGTAGCTGGGTGCTTATTAATGGAGAGTGGTGCAGATGACTGAAGCCTGAAGATGGACTGTCATCGACTTGTGGACTGTTTATCATCTGATTAGTCGGTCTTCACTTAGCATGGTTACTGCATCTATGTAGGACGCACACACTGTCCAGTAGCTGGTTCGTTATTTCTCTGCTGTCATGCAGCATCCTGCTGCTTTGTTTGTTTGTCTGCTTTGTTAGCGCTGTACAAAAGCGCTGGACAAAACATTAGGAACACCTGCTCTTTCCATGACATAGCTTTCACCTGGTCAGTCTATGAACCCGTATTGATGTCACCTGTTAAATCCACTTCGATCAGTGTAGATGAAGGGGAGGCGACAGGTTAAAGAAGGATTTTTAAGTGTTGAGATAATTGAGACATGGTTTGTGTATATGTGCCTTTGAGGGTGAATGGGCAAGACAAAATATTGAAGTGCCTTTGAACGTGGTATGGTATTAGGTGCCAGGTGCACCGGTTTGAGAGTGTCAAGAACTGCAACGCTGCTGGGATTTTCACGCTCAACAGTTTCCTGTGTGTATCAAGAATGGTCCACCCCCCAAAGGACATCCAGCTAAATTGACACAACATTGGGCAGCATCCCTGTGGAACGCTTTTGACACCTTGTAGTGTCCACGCCCTGACGTATTCAGGCTGTTCTGAGGGCAAAGGGGGAGGTGCAACTCCCAGTCTACACTCAGTGTAGATTCTCCATCCCATGTCTGGTCCCAGTAATGAATTGCAAACCAAGCCCAGAACTAGAAGTCAATTATAATGACCAAGTTATGGAATGCCTGTCAAATTGCCATAAAAGAGTATCCAAACCGTAAAGAAAATGATAGAATGCCGTTAAAATGTCCATACGTTAATCAGATCCAAACCCTGCATCTGTGTATCGAGACCCTAGTTGGAGAATGTACCGCCTCTAGCAACTATAGTAGAATGTGCATATTGTATTTAACTCTGTTTTCACGTACAGTACATGATGACTTGGAGGTATGCCATCTGGGCCATGGGTCATGTCAGATATGAATGACTTTTCCTGAAATCCTGTCTCTCTCTGATGATTGTTGGGGACTGGTATGGTGTAAGCCGGACCAAGTGTGTGTGGTTCAAGCAGATAAGTGGTTATAGTGATTCAATTAAGTCGATAAACACCTCCAGACCTCTCTATTGCGACACACCTGATGTTACGGGCTCAGCGAGAGCTTATGAGTGATTCATGAAACTGTCATGTCACTGTAATTACATCTTTATGAGGCCTCCGGGACTGTGTTTAAAGCATCCACTAATCTTTATGCAATGCGGATGTGTCAATCAAAGCCCGAGTCTTAATGCCAAGTCATTCAGATGCAATAGAGATTAGAGGATGTACGCTAGGCTGACGCCCAGAAAAGAGCAGATAATGAAAGTCACTCGGGTCTGGTGTGGAGAGAAACGGGATGGCTTCCTGCGATAATGGGATTTATGAAAAGGGGAGTGTCTTCGATGGATAAACGGGTCCTTGCCTGTAAGATATAAGCTAATGTTAGTTACTCACTGTAGCGTAGAGATAAATGATGGGATTTAAAGGGGAATGTTCACTAGGTAAGTATGTCCTCACCTTTAAGATATAGGCCTAGTGGTACAGCATGAGTCATTGGGAATTGTGTCACAGTCACGTCGCTCACTGGAGACCACAGCCTTCGGCAGTTCTCCCCCGCTGATGGTGTCACTGGTTGACAACCCCACCTGCTCGTCATTGAGGTGAATCGAGTTCGGGGACACATTCACATCATACGAATGGACTTCGTACGTCAGTACCTGTAAAATCCAATAACGTATGTGCTCCCCCCCCCCCCCCCCTTCAACGGTATTTAATAATAGTGGATCTCTAAATATGCTCAAAGAAACAAACAGAGAGGACAGTGCTACCCAGGTTCCTTTAAATGTATTGGTTTTATTTTGAGTATGAGAAAAGAAACGGGTGTGAGAATGTATTTGGATCTAGAGGATAACTCAATAGTTGAACTTACTTCGAGCACTTCTGTTTGTCTTCTCAGTGGAAAGAGACATGTACATACAAAATGATATAAAAACAGTAAACACACTAAGGACACATTTGAAACAAAGTGTATATATATATATATATGAATAGTCAGGGTTTATAGTAAGCCATTTATTTGAAAGCCGAGACTACGAATACAGAGTTTTGCAATGATGATATAAAATAAAAAAATGAAAAAATTGTTGAAAAAAAATCACTGTTGACTTCTTGTCTGTGTCTTGCTTGTTTGATGTGCTGTGTATGCTACATATAGCTTGCCTAAATAGCTGCTTGTAACTCCCCTCCTGAAAAAAAAAACATGAGATTGCTAGACAATCTGTGTTGTGCTTATGTTTCCAATTATATCCCGACGTTACTCTTTCAACAGACAAAGAACTACGTTTGCTCTGATTGTTTTGTGTACCACCGGCAGCGGAGTGACTGAGCACTGAGCAACAGCTGAAAAGAGGTAGGCCAGTGGATCCCACATGGGCAGAAATCTCTGTATTTTTAGCAACGGCAAGTCAGGTTTCAGAAAATCTGGAGCGGCAGCATCTCAGTTCTTTGTAATACTTATTCTGCCCTCCATCCCGTCTGCTCAATCATTTACAGCATTGACCACATGATGGCGGTATCGTACCACACAAAGCCCTGTAGGCCCTGTTCAGCTGAGACGAAGTGTGTGTTTTGTCATTGTCAGCCTCTATTGAATTCTGTCTGGGTTACAGTAGCGCTTACCTCAATGGTGTGCACCCCCTTAGGTCTTGACTGTGACTCACTCCCCCGGTGACTAACAATAGTTTCAAGTTTTATTAGTTGTATGTGCGGGATAGGCATGGTATACATTGTCCAACGAAATGCAACAACAATAAGAAATAGTAAAAAATAAGAATACGACCATAAAGTAAATGGCAGTAGAATAGAATACCTTTTTTAACAAGTGTAATACAGGAAGGCACAATTTATAGTCCAATATTTACAAGTGTATTGGAGAAGAGGGGGTTGGGAGGCCAAGTGTATGTGTGCTAAGATGCGGAAACTCAGATCAGGTGGTCAGTCCAGTTAAAGTGTTCAGCTGTCTGATGGCTTGTAGGTAGAAACTGTCTCTGAGCCTGTTGGTATCGGACCTCATGCTCCGATACCGTCTGCCCGACGGTGGCTGGGGTGTGTGGGGTCAAAGATGAGGCTGCATTGCCTTCCTCAGGCACCGTTTCCTGGATGGGTGGAAGCACGGTCCCACTGATGTACTGGGCCGTCTTCACCACCAGCTGGAGGGCCTTGTGGTCGTGGACGGAGCAATTCCGGGTGGCAGGTAGCCTAGCGGTTAAGAGCGTTGGGCCAGTAACCGAAAGGTTGCTGGTATGAATCCCCGAGACGGCAAGGTGGAAAAATCTGCCGTTCTTTGAGCAAGGCAGTTAATCCCCAACAACAATTGCTCCCTGAGAGCCGATGACGCGGTTAAGGCAGCCCCCCCCCGCACCTCTCTGATTCAGAGGGATTGGGTTTAATGCGGAAGACCCATTTCGACTAGGAATCCCCTTTTCCCAATTCCCGTACCAGGCCGTGATGTAACCGGTCAGGACGCTCTCGACGGTGCAGCGGTAGTGTTTGGAGATGCCGTCTTAGGAAGTAGAGACGCTCTTGCACCCTCTTGACAAGAGTGGTGGTGTTGTTAGTCCATGACAAGTCCTCGGTGATGAGGCTGAGGAACTTAAAACTCGTGACTCTCTCTACTACAGTCCCATTTATGTGGATCGGGGGCATGTTCCCTCCTCTGCTTTATCCTGCTATATTTTCTGTCGTTGAGGGAGAGGTTGTTGTCATGACACCGCAACGGCAGTTCATTTATCTCCCTATAGGCTGACTCGTCGTTGTTGGTTATCAGGCCTACAACTCGCGGTTTCGTCAGGAAACCTGATGATGGAGTCGGTGGCGTGCAAAGCCACGCAGTCGTGGGTGAACAGGGAGCACAGCAGATGACTGAGGACACAACCCTTGGGGGTGCCCCTGGGTTAAGAGTCAGTGTGGAGGAGGTGTTGATGCCGATCCTCACAGCCTGTGGTCTGCCCGTCAGGAAGTCCAGGATCCAGTTGCAGGGTGGTGTTCAGACCCAGGACTCTGAGCTTGACGTGGAGCCTGGAGGGAACAATAATGTGGAATTTTGAACTGTAGTCAATGAACATCATTCTAACATAGGCGTTCCTCTTGTCCCGATGTGTTAGGGCTGTGTTAATGGTGATGGAAATGGCATCTTCCCGTGGATCTGTTGGAGTGGGTCTAAGGCGTACGACCGGATACATGCTCGCGAGCACACACACAAAATCACCCTTGGTGTAACAGTTACATAAATCCACTGAGTGATGGGTCCATACGTTCACTCTACCCTTGTCACACCTTCAACCGCCTCTTCTCTTTTTCATTTCTCCCTCCCTCCTTCCCCCTCTTCTCCTCCCTCCCCCCCGTCCCTCCCTCCGGCTCTATAGCTTACGCCGAGGGGACTGCATTAATGTGTGTGAAAAGAGTCTGCACAAAGAGGTCTTAAGATGGCCCTCCACCCTAGACCTGAAAACTACAGCCAGAAAGCGAGAGAAAAATGGCACATTTTCTGCACATCCAGTCAAACCCACTCTCCCAGACACACACACACACACACACACACACACACACACACACACACACACACACACACACACACACACACACACACACACACACACACACACACACACACACACACACACACACACACACACACACACACACACACACACACACACACACAGGGGACTAAGAAAGAATGGCATGGGAATGTTTTCTGTGGCCACTTTGGTTGCTGATGGTAACCCAGTGAAATTGTGTTCATTAGGTATGTAGATACAGGGTTGCCCCTTCCCCCTTCCCTCTTTCTCCCTCTTTTTTTTCTCCTCTTCAGCTCTAATCTTCTTTCGGCTGGGGGCAGGGGCAGGTTTTTTGACACTGCTGCATCTCGAGGATCATTGAGATTGCATCGGGAAAAAGCACTTACGGGAATTGTTAAATAACTCTCATAGCCTAACCTCTCCTCCCATCGCTCCTTTTCACTCCTTTTCACATTTTTTCTCTCTCTTCATTTGACCTTGCAAAATCCCTCTACGCTATATCCCCTGATCCAAGAAACTCTCAGCTCCAGTATATGACAATATTAGATCCAAATCAAACCGGTCGGGTGTTGTCTTACAATATTTCACTTTTTAACCTTTGTTCCCTTTGAAAGAAACAAAGGCAACATTTAAAAAGTCATCGTATCAGTGATTTGCTGTAAACATGATCGTATGATATGGTATCATTGTCTCCTCTCGTGTTGTTGTCCCCCCCCCCCCCCCTTTCCTCTCCTCTCATCCCCTCTCCTCTGCTCCCCTCCCCTCTCCTCCCATCCAGTCTGGTAGGTAGTGGTGTTGAGGAGGGTCCTTCACACCAGAACAATCTCAACAATTTCAAGGCCCATTAGAGATGTGAAAAGGCCTATAAAGTCTCCAGGCAGCAGCTCCCTTCTGGCCACACTGCTCTGAGGGCAACAGACTGGGACATATAGCTGCCATTCCTCCTCCCTCTCTCACCATTCCTCTCCTTCACCTCTCTCTCTCACACACTCCATCCATCCATCCATCCATCCATCCCTCTCTCTCTCTCTCTCTCTCTCTCTCTCTCTCTCTCTCTCTCTCTCTCTCTCTCTCTCTCTCTCTCTCTCTCTCTCTCACACACTCCATCTATCCATCCATCCATCTCTCTCTCTCTCTCTCTCTCTCTCTCTCTCTCTCTCTCTCTCTCTATCTCCCCTTTTCTGTTTCTCTCCCCACACTGAGTTTATTTGGTTTAGTGCCCATCGTGTTTTTGAAGTAACGCAGTACAATAACAACACTATAGATTCCTCCGGCCCTTTACAACAACCTCCCCAACCTCCCCCTCATCCTCCTCCCCTCCAGCAGTGGTTATTATATAGATCCATTTCAGTTCCCTCTCTGACCCCACCATCCAACCATCCAAAGCCCATGTGAAGATCACTCTGAGTGGGCCAGGACTGGGCCGGGCCTTGGCTCTTGGTCTGGAGGAAGCTCTGGAGAAAGTGTGTGTGTGAGAGAGAGAGAGGGGCTGGAGACATGAAGGGGAAAGAAAGCAGCCCTTTGTGGGATAGAAGTGCTTCGTCTCTCCCACCCCCCTTCCACCACCTCTACCCCCATCCTCCCTGGTTGGGCCTCCTCTCCCTCTCCTTACCCTCCAGACTCTCTGTCTGTGCTGACACTGCCTTTAATGGGGGAGCGGGCAGGCTGTTTATTTGTGTGGCGGAGGTTAAAAACTTCCCCCTTAATTGACATTCCGGTAACACTTTCCAATAATGGGACGCAATTTCCTCAAAATTGATGTCTGTCCACCGCAGGAATAACACTAGTTATGCTCTTCACTCACCCACAGCTAACTTCCTGTCTCGGATCATGAGAATTCAGGGTGTATGTGTGTGTGAGAAAGAGTGGGTGTTTGAGTGAATGAGTATGTAGATTAGTACTGTTTGTGTGTTTGTGTATTTTTGTATTGTCTTGTTACTTTCCTCCTTACTCTGTCCTGACCTCAGGAAAGCGGAAGTCCAAATGTAATTATTTCTTGGTAATGGGAGCTACTCGCATACCCATCTGTCATCGTAGTTTGTCTAGTCAAGTATGACTGGACACCAGGAAGTATTACACAGGAGCTGTTCCCGTACTTCTCTCTGTGTGTGTGTGTGTGTGTGTGTGTGTCTGTGTGTGTGTGGTCCTTTGTAATTCAGTTGGTAGAGCATGGAGCTTGTAACACCAGGGTTGTGGGTTCGTTTTCCTAGACCACCCATACGTAAAATGTATGCACAAAATGACTTTAAGTCGCTTTCGATTAAAGCATCTGCTAAATGGTATATGCTGTATATGTTATGTGTAAGTGACTATACATTTGTTTGTTTGTTTTTTGCGTGTGTGTTTTCAACATGTTTGTTCCTGAGATAGTATGTTGGCGTCCACCGTTCTGCTCTGCGCTGGCCTCTGTGGTGACCATTTGAACAGGGCTTGTGGTTAAGAGGACCGTGACTGTTAAATTAGTGTGTTTATGTGTGTGTGTGTGGAAATGGTCGTCCCAGTGTGGTCAGGATGCTGCGGTCTGTGAGAGACGCTCTCACTGGTTACTGGTCTTTTCATAATGGGTCTTCTCATAATGGCTCACACACACACTCCCGTTTGATGTGGCCTTGATATATGTGGGAATGAATTGTAAGCATACATACTCATATTTTAACTTTCATACCCGTGTGCCTTTGGACACACGTAGACAAAGATAGATATAATTCTTTAACTTGCGTGTAGCTATGCACTGATATACACACGCATCACTGAAGCATAATCTGACACACACACACACACACACACACACACAACCACACACAAACCACCGCCGTCCCCTCTCTCCCAGACGCCCTCGTGCTGGTGGGATGACTGGGATCACACACAAAGCGGTTAGTAAATGATATGAAAGCCAGATGTTGGCTGGGCTCCCACCACACTGCACACTGCCGGCACCCACACCGGTCACTGTGTTCCCCTTGCAGCCCATTGGGTGTGTGTATGTGTGTGTGTGTACGAGGGACTTTTCTGTATCTCACTCTGTCTCTGTGGGCCACTGTTTTTGTATGTCAGTGTGTGGTTGTCTGGTGTGTGTGATTCAATTCTATACTATTTTATGCCGCTGTAGAATATATACACTCTGCTTCATGCTTCCATAAAGTGACATTTTGCGTTTTGTTTGAAAGTGAATCTGGTTGATCATTGTGATGTCTTTGTCACCTCGAAGCCTTCCTGCCATCTGATGATGCCACTGGGATTTTACATTTTTTATTTTACCTTTATTTAACTAGGCAAGTCAGTTAAGAACAAATTCTTATTTACAATGACGGCCTACTCAGACGGCGCTGGGCCAATTGTGCGCCGCCCAATGGGACTCACATTCACAGCCGGATGTGATACAGCTTGGGTTCGGTACTGTAGTGCCTTAGACCGCTGCGCCACTCGGGAGCAATGGGATAGGTAGAGTGTGTGTGTGTGCTTTCGTATTTGACACCATCTAGCCTGTATTTATCGCCATGGAAACACATTAGGTTTTTGCCACATAGTTTCTTTCATCATTCAGGGGAACAGGCATTAGTTCATATGTTTTTACCTGTGCAAAGTCAAGGCCTTTATTTATGTTCTACCTCCACCGTGCTGCATGCATCTTAGTATTGTTTCTCTGTCGTCCTTAACTGTTGTAATATTACATTGGCAGTCATAGAAATGAATGTCCTCGTGTTACGATTTATGGTATCTAGTTAACCTGTATTTACCTTCCATATAGTGTATTAATAGACATTACATCCAACCATCGTTTCTCATAACCTGACATATGGTTGTTATAACCACTCACAATAATTGCACAATACATCATGGTTACGACAGCAGACATAAGCACTTCGATTCAACGATGGTAGACTTTGTTCAATTATCATTCATCTTCTCTATCTCCGAATGAGATGCGAGACCCTGCTTTTCTTCAGCGTGAAATACGGTGTGTATCATGAAGGTGGGCAGGGGGGGGGGGGTCTGTAGAAAAGGCCAGACTTGTTTGGTTTGACAGCACTGTATACAAACAAACACCACATAGTCTTTGCCAGCCTCACCCCCTCCCCCAAATACTGGGCCTTACGTTCGTTTAAGGGGTCTGTGTATGTCAGCGTGGGTGTATGCACAAGTCTGTCTGTCTAGTGCAGTGAACCCCCCCCCAAACCTTATTCAGCTCTAATGACATGTCTGTGAGAGTTCACAGACAACTGCAAAACTCTGGGGGTTAAAATCACACCTCCTCCTGAGTCTGGTTCATAGTGACCCATGTCTTTTTAAGGAGATCTGTTTAAGGTGGCCTCGGTCTATTTACATTATTTATATTTACGGTAGCTCCTATTTACTAAAGGTATATTCTAAGTTGGTCCTAAAGATAGTTCCCATGTCGTTGAGGTGGCTCCCATGTCGTTGAGGTGGCTCCCATGTCTTTGAGGTGGCTCTCATGTCGTTGAGGTGGCTCTCATGTCGTTGAGGTGGCTCCCATGTCGTTGAGGTGGCTCCCATGTCGTTGAGGTGGCTCCCATGTCGTTGAGGTGGCTCTCATGTCGTTGAGGTGGCTCCCATGTCGTTGAGGTGGCTCCCATGTCGTTGAGGTGGCTCTCATGTCGTTGAGGTGGCTCCCATGTCGTTGAGGTGGCTCCCATGTCGTTGAGGTGGCTCCCATGTCGTTGAGGTGGCTCCCATGTCGTTGAGGTGGCTCCCATGTCGTTGAGGTGGCTCTCATGTCGTTGAGGTGGCTCCCATGTCGTTGAGGTGACTCCCATGTCGTTGAGGTGGCTCCCATGTCGTTGAGGTGGCTCCCATGTCGTTGAGGTGGCTCCCATGTCGTTGAGGTGGCTCCCATGTCGTTGAGGTGGCTCCCATGTCGTTGAGGTGGCTCCCATGTCGTTGAGGTGGCTCCCATGTCGTTGAGGTGGCTCCCATGTCGTTGAGGTGGCTCCCATGTCGTTGAGGTGGCTCCCATGTCGTTGAGGTGGCTCCCATGTCGTTGAGGTGGCTCTCATGTCGTTGAGGTGGCTCCCATGTCGTTGAGGTGGCTCCCATGTCGTTGAGGTGGCTCCCATGTCGTTGAGGTGGCTCCCATGTCGTTGAGGTGGCTCCCATGTCGTTGAGGTGGCTCCCATGTCGTTGAGGTGGCTCCCATGTCGTTGAGGTGGCTCCCATGTCGTTGAGGTGGCTCCCATGTCGTTGAGGTGGCTCCCATGTCGTTGAGGTGACTCCCATGTCGTTGAGGTGACTCCCATGTCGTTGAGGTGGCTCCCATGTCGTTGAGGTGGCTCCCATGTCGTTGAGGTGGCTCCCATGTCGTTGAGGTGGCTCTCATGTCGTTGAGGTGGCTCCCATGTCGTTGAGGTGGCTCCCATGTCGTTGAGGTGGCTCCCATGTCGTTGAGGTGGCTCTCATGTCGTTGAGGTGGCTCCCATGTCGTTGAGGTGGCTCCCATGTCGTTGAGGTGGCTCCCATGTCGTTGAGGTGGCTCCCATGTCGTTGAGGTGGCTCCCATGTCGTTGAGGTGGCTCCCATGTCGTTGAGGTGGCTCCCATGTCGTTGAGGTGGCTCCCATGTCGTTGAGGTGGCTCCCATGTCGTTGAGGTGGCTCTCATGTCGTTGAGGTGGCTCCCATGTCGTTGAGGTGGCTCCCATGTCGTTGAGGTGGCTCCCATGTCGTTGAGGTGGCTCCCATGTCGTTGAGGTGGCTCTCATGTCGTTGAGGTGGCTCCCATGTCGTTGAGGTGGCTCTCATGTCGTTGAGGTGGCTCCCATGTCGTTGAGGTGGCTCCCATGTCGTTGAGGTGGCTCCCATGTCGTTGAGGTGGCTCCCATGTCGTTGAGGTGGCTCTCATGTCGTTGAGGTGGCTCCCATGTCGTTGAGGTGGCTCCCATGTCGTTGAGGTGGCTCTCATGTCGTTGAGGTGGCTCCCATGTCGTTGAGGTGGCTCCCATGTCGTTGAGGTGGCTCCCATGTCGTTGAGGTGGCTCCCATGTCGTTGAGGTGGCTCCCATGTCGTTGAGGTGGCTCCCATGTCGTTGAGGTGGCTCCCATGTCGTTGAGGTGGCTCCCATGTCGTTGAGGTGGCTCCCATGTCGTTGAGGTGGCTCTTAATCTTTAATGTATGGTATAGGCAGGACAACGAACACAATTGCATTTTATCAATGGCAATTTGAATACTGTGACGATATCATGAGGCCCATTGTCATGCCATTCATTTGCCGCCATCACCTCTTGTTCCAGCATGGTAATGCACAGCCCCAAGTCGCAAGGATCTGTACACAATTCCTGGAAACTAAAAATGTTCCAGTTTTTCCAAGGCCTGCATACTCACCAGACATGTCACCCATTGAGCATGTTTGGGATGCTCTGGATCGACGTGTACGACAGCGTGTTCCAGTTCCTGCCAATATTAAGCAACTTTGCACATCCATTGAAGAGGAGTGGGACAACGTTCCACAGGCCGCAATCAACAGCCTGATCTACTCTATGCAAAGGAGATGTGTCGTGCTGCATGAGGCAAATGGTGGTCACACCAGATACTGACTGGTTTTCTGATCCACGCCCCTACCTTTTTTTAAGGTATCTGTGACCAACAGATGCATATCTGTATTCCCAGTCGTGAACTCCATAGATTACGGCCTAATGAATTTATTTCAGTTGACTGATTTATAGCTCCTACGTCTTTACTGTGGCTCTTATGTCTTTAATGTAGCTTCTATGTCTTTAAGGTGGCTCTTATGTCCTTCAGGATGCTCCTATCTACTAAAAGATAGATAGGAGCATCTCTATGTTGTTATATCTCCGCTTAACTGTCACTCTTAGTGTCTAATTAAAGGGAAGGGATCGACAACGAATATTGAATTGAATTCTTTCGCCATCTCGATCCAAAAGTGACGTGCGTGCGCTTGACGTGGACTTGCGTGACCTTTATGCCAATGATACAGCATGTGATAGGCTAGATGTAATCACACTGAACATAATGTATCCTAGCCGGATATTACATCTCCCTTCTTTCAAAGATAACAAGTAAGTATGCATTGAATTCAACCGTATACATATGACTCTACTTTTACCAAGTACTTTTCAGGATACCCGTTAGCAGTTTCAACTTGTAAACATTTGTATTTGCTGAATCAAAGATTCAGGTAAGTAAGGCATTCAGGATAAAACCTGTGATAAACATGTGCACCTCAACATGTACTTAATTGAACAATCTTTAACATATTGAACAAAACATTTTCATAACATTTTCTATTCCTCTCTTTTTTGAGTGTGTGTGTAGAACAATGTGCATTAGGGCAGCGATCCGCCTACACCATTTACAATTTACAGGTTAATCATAGTCTTTGGTTTGACCCTGCGGCCTGACCTGGTAGTGAGGCCTTGTGTTGGCTCACAAGAGTGACTGTGTTGTGTTTCAGCCACTTCCAGTGGTTGTGTTTGAACGGTTGACCTGGTAGTGAGGCCTTGTGTTGGCTCACAAGAGTGACTGTTGTGTTTCAGCCACTTCCAGTGGTTGTTGTTTGAACGGTTTCTGGCTCCACCTGTTGGATGTTTGTGTGTGGTGCATTTTCTGTTGTTTGCAGGAGGTGGCGGTGGTTTCTGCGGTAAGATTGTCCCTCACTGGTTTGGATGTGATATAACCTTTCAGTACCTGCCATTTTGATGATGGTGGCAGGTTTCCAGTGTCCTGTGTCATGCTGTCGGTTGCGAACAGTGTCTTCTGCTTGCAGAGCAGTGGTCTGGTGTTTCGGTCGTAGTGGAGTTTTTTGCCTGCGTTGGTACTGTTCTCTCCAGGCACGCACGGTTGTCTGACACCACCTGTGGCTGCAGCTGTTTACCTGTGGTAGGGAGGATGGAGCGACGCCTTCTGCTTACCAACAGCTGTGCAGGTGACGTCAGATTAGCCACTGGAGTGTTTCTATACTCCAGCAGGGAGAGGTACGAGATCTTCCTCTCTGCTCTTGCTTTCTCCAGCATGAACTTCACTCTTTGGACAAATTTTCCCCCCCCACAAGCCTGTTGCTTTGTGGGTAATGGGGGCTGGTTGTGATGTTTGAAGTCGTGTGCAACGTTTTTTTTAAATTCAGCTGAGCTGTAACAAAGCCCGTTATCGCTAAGAAGAATCTCTGCAATCCCTTGCCTAGAAAACATAGCTTTAAGTTTTGACTGCTGACGAAGTGGTGCTGTATAGTCTCTCAAGCCCAAAGTACCTACTGTAGTAATCTACAGCGACTACATAGAATGGAGAGGACTATGTGAATAGATCTGTGGCAACGACTTGTCATGGCCACTCAGGGATGGAGTGTGATTTTTGGGGGGTTAAGAGCTGCGGTGCTCTAAGCATGTGTAACAAGCTTCTACCATTGACTCTATCTATTTTCCCATGCCTGGCCAAGATAGATTTGGCCCGTTGTTTACATTTCTCCATTTTTATGTGCCTTGTGTGTATGAGTTTGAGCATGTCTTGTCTGAGTGTGTGCGGCACAATGATTTTCTCACCTTTGAACATGATACCATCCAGCGCAGAGATCTCGTCTCTGTGGTTCCAGTACTCAACAACAGTGGTTCCAGTACTCAATAACAGTGGTCCCAGTACTCAACAACTGTGGTTCCAGTACTCAACAACAGTGGTCCCAGTACTCAACAACTGTGGTTCCAGTACTCAACAACAGTGGTTCCAGTACTCAACAACAGTGGTCCCAGTACTCAACAACTGTGGTTCCAGTACTCAACAACAGTGGTTCCAGTACTCAACAACAGTGGTTCCAGTACTCAACAACTGTGGTTCCAGTACTCAACAACAGTGGTCCCAGTACTCAACAACAGTGGTTCCAGTACTCAACAACAGTGGTTCCAGTACTCAACAACTGTGGTTCCAGTACTCAACAACTGTGGTTCCAGTACTCAACAACAGTGGTCCCAGTACTCAACAACAGTGGTTCCAGTACTCAACAACAGTGGTTCCAGTACTCAACAACAGTGGTTCCAGTACTCAACAACAGTGGTTCCAGTACTCAACAACTGTGGTTCCAGTACTCAACAACAGTGGTCCCAGTACTCAACAACTGTGGTTCCAGTACTCAACAACAGTGGTTCCAGTACTCAACAACTGTGGTTCCAGTACTCAACAACAGTGGTTCCAGTACTCAACAACTGTGGTTCCAGTACTCAACAACAGTGGTCCCAGTACTCAACAACTGTGGTTCCAGTACTCAACAACAGTGGTTCCAGTACTCAACAACTGTGGTTCCAGTACTCAACAACTGTGGTTCCAGTACTCAACAACTGTGGTTCCAGTACTCAACAACAGTGGTTCCAGGACTCAACAACTGTGGTTCCAGTACTCAACAACTGTGGTTCCAGTACTCAACAACAGTGGTTCCAGTGGTTGCATGATGATGATGTTCTACTTTTGCAGCTGTAGTATCATGCGTTGCAGTTGTCGTGGGGCAGCTGCAATCGGCTTGCAGAGAATTGACCCCAGTGGCTTGTGGTCTGACTCTACAATGACCTGTCGACCATATATGTACTGGTGAAACTGTTTACACCGAAAGAGTAGAGCATCTTTCTCGATTTGGGCATAGTTTTCCTCTGTGTGGTTCAGTGATTTGGAAGCATATGTGATTGGCTTTTCTTCTTGTAGGAGGACTGCTCTTAATCCACTTTTGGTTGCATTAACTTGGAGACGCAACTCCTCGTGGGGGTCAAAATAGGTGAGTACAGGGCCTGGCTCTTGTGTGATGATCTCTTTCATCTGCTGGAATACAGCATCATGAGTTGTGTCCCACACAAATTCACTGCTCTGTTTGAGTAGCTGACGTGGTACGTTTACCTCTGACAGTCTGGGAGAAAACATGGCAAGGTAGTTGATCATCCCCTGAATGGTCTCCAGCTCAGGCTTGTTCCTCTGCTGCTCCATCTCCTTGATCGCCTTCACCTCCTCCGGATTCGGTTTCTTGCCATCTCGTGTCAGCCTGTGTCCGAAATACCTCACCTCTGGTACGCAGATGATGCTCTTCTCTGGGTTGAGCTTCAGCCCTGTCTCTCTCGTTCTCTCCAGCACGGCTCTTAGGTTGGCGTCGTGTTCATCCTTTGTATGGCCATACACCAGGATGTCGTCGACGATTGCTGATACTCCATGGAGGCTTTCGTATGTCTCATCAACCCTCCTCTGAAACTCGTTCTGCTCTGAGATGATGCCGAAGGGGAACCTGTGTCGGCCAACTACAGTGTTAAATGTTAACTTGGTAGATTCTTCTTTTATCTTAATCGCCCAGAAACCTGACCTTGCATCGAGGGCGCTGAAGTACTGTGCCCTAGCCAGCTTTGGTGTGACATCGTCCAACCTTGGGAGTGGGTGGTGTGGTCTCTGAATTGACTTGCCTTGTTCAGGTCTTGGAAGTCTAGGCATACCATCAGTTCTCCAGTGAGCGGCTTTTCCCTTACCACCAGTGCATTGAACCAGTTTGTAGGCTCAGTCTCCTTTACGACGATCTCGCCCTTCTCCACGACGTCCAGCTGAGCTTTCATGTGAGTTCGTAGCGGGAATGGGATCCTCCGTGGTGGATACACGACTGGCGTCGCCTTGGGGTCGATGCAGATGCTGCATTCTCCTGGGAACTCCTTGGAACATGTCAGAGAACTCCTCCATAATGTTAGTTAAATTCTGTGTTTCACTCTGTGTTGTGTTTGCATTGACAGACAACACCAGTTTGATTAAATTCATGTAAAGGCAAGCTCTCAGCCCTAAGACGGGTGGCGCTTGTGTACTGACAATGTAGAACACTAGCATGACTGCAGTGTCCTTATCTCTACATTTCAAGTTACATGTCCCTTTAACATCCAGTGGTTCACCACCATACCCTGTTAGTCGACATGTTGCTGGTTTGAGTACTGCACTGCCAAACATATTCCTGAACCTGTTTGCTGGTATTATGTTCACCTGGGCACCCGTATCCAGTTTAAATCTAACTTTGTGCTTTTCTTGTCCAAGTTCAATCTCAGCAAATGCTTGCTCACTGTTTGTTCCAATCTGCTGTCTTGTGACAGTCTATGTACAGTTGGTCCATCTGCTCTGTAGCCATGTCCTCATCTACAGCATGCACAGTTCTCATCCTGCGCTGTGGCTGCTGTGTTTGTGCTCTACATACTTTTGCGAAGTGATTGAATCTCTTACAATTGTTGCACTGCCTTCCTTTTGCTGGACGTTCCTCGTTGTCATAGTGTTCTTTAGCGCAAATTCCACATATTTTGGTCCTCTTTGCGATATCCCGGCTGCTCCTAGCAAAGTTTCCGTAGCTCTGACGCTTTGCGTCGGTTCTGTATCCTCCGTGTTCTCTTTGGCTAATAGCATGTACTGCCTGACTAGCTGTAGCAGCGCTAGCTCTGTTGCTATTGCTAACCATGGTCCTCAACTGTTCCTGTGCTAGCTTGTGTGAGTGCGCAATGTCTATGGCTTTTTTGAAAGTAAAATCTGATGAGCCATGACTCAATAGCTTTTCACGCACTTTAGGTGAGTTCGTAGCAAAAACAATCTGACTCTAACCATCTCGTCACTGTTTGGCTAGTTACATTCTTCAACTAGAAACTTTACCTCAGTAACAAAATGTTTGACGGACTCGCTAACACCTTGTAGCTTTTCTTGAAACTTGTATCTAGCAAAAACCGGGTTTGCATTGGGAATGACGTGTTCCTCATACTTGTCATAATACGTTTTCAGTACCTTTGCATCTGCGTTTGTGTCCACGTGTTAAATACATCTCGTCCTTTTCCCCCTGTTCTTGTTCTTAGTGCATAGCGGTCCAGAGAACATTAGCTCGACCCTCGTCAGGTAAATTTGATTAATCCCAATCCCTCCTCGGTGTTGGAACGCACAATGACTTGACTGTCACTCTTAGTATCTAATTAAATGAAAGGGAATGACAACAAATATTGACTTATTTATTTTGCCATCTTGATCCAAAAGGGACGAATGTGCGCTTGACGTAAACCTCCGTGACCTTTATGCCAATGATGCAGCATGTGATCGGCTAGACGTAGTCACACTGAACATAATATATCCTAGCAGGATATTACATATGTATTTAAGGTACGGTAGCTCCTATGTCTGTAGCCCTATCCTGCAGTCAATGACCAAAAGCGCCCTCTTTGGCGTCATGGGTGGAATGTTATTAATATTTTTCATAATTTCATCATCATTAATAAAGATTATTCTTTAAAAAATGATGAAAAGCTGGTGTTTCTATGTCAAACATTTTGGTTATTCCAGTCCTCTGTGATGTATATAACGAGTAATATTGGCATGCAAACTCAAAATTGAATACATTTCAACTCATGGTACAGGTGTCTTCTTTTTCTAAGCCCAGGTGTATACTTTTGAGGTGTATACTTTTGTTTCAAATTAGATTTAAGACTACCAAGAATCACTCTGTGTAACCCTGATTTGGCCCACTGCAGTAAAATGTTAAAGTGACTCCTATCTAGTAATTGTAGCCCCAATGTATTTTACCCAGTTAGCAATGAGCACTCAGGAGGCTGGCATCCGTCAAGAGTGGTCCCGCGCTGTGCGACAGCTTTTTTTGCCAATCGCCTCATTCACGTGGCGCCTGCGATATGTCGCTTTGTCAAGCGGCAGCCGTGCTCCTGCCGTTCACGTGACGTTTTCCTCACACAGTCCAACCGCTCTTCTCCTGCCCGGCGACACTACAGCTGCCAGTCAGAGGCAAGATGCTTTTTCATCCCTTTACCCACTTATTTTGTATTTATAGTTTTTTATTTTATTTAAGGTACATTGGATGCCATGTCCATTTGATTAGTGGAAAAGTATTGTAAATGATTGTGTGTGCAAAATATATCAGCTAACGAGGGCCCGTCTTGGTCACCTGGATCCACTGGTTACGACAAATCAAATGCCGTCAAATCAAATGTTGTTGTCATGGACTTGTAGGCTTCTCACGCGGTGCTATTGCCACAAAAGTGACATAGTAATCAAATAAGTAACATAGGAAAGCAATCAAATAAGTGACATTATAAATATATAACATACTTATAAAAAGACTACATAAACCAAATCAAGTACAAGAGGCATGCAGCTAAAAGAAAATAAGACATAAACAAAAATAAGATTAAAAGAGATATCCTATAGGGATATAGAAGGCTATGGGCTTTGTTTGCCCATGTGCATAGTGAGTGGGATAATTACAGTGCAATTGCATCATAGAATTATATGAAAGTATATACAATACATTAGTAGCGCAGTAAGGTGACATAACTATTGCATTGTTCCAGTAGACTAAACTGATTTCAATGTGTACAGAATATGAGTAAATGGTAAGTGTGTGGTAGAGTGCAGTAGTCAGCCCAGGGTTCAGCTGTTGGAGCAGTCTTGTGGCTTGTGGGTAGAGGCTGGATTTGAGACAGGTGGTCTGAGACTTGATGTTGAACCTCAATGCAGTGGATTCCTCTCCCTTGTGCTACGCCGCCTCCCGCCTTCACAATCGGATGCCCGTTTC
Organism: Salvelinus alpinus; assembly: GCF_045679555.1. Classification (NCBI taxonomy): domain Eukaryota; kingdom Metazoa; phylum Chordata; class Actinopteri; order Salmoniformes; family Salmonidae; genus Salvelinus; species Salvelinus alpinus. Next base: position 24,851,529 of record NC_092088.1, read on the forward strand.
AGGTCATCTGGATCTACAGCATCCCGGGCTGCAGGGTTCTTCTGAATGGCTCCTTTTACACAAAGAAAGAACATTGATTTACATTTGAATCGCACATGGTCTTGCACAGGTTTTAATAATTTACTCAAAAGTAGAGAAAAACAAATGACACATTTGAATAATATAAAAACTTACTGTGAAGAATGGTCTTCAGAAACAAGTCCCTGAAACAGGCCATCTCCCCTGCACTTAGTCCAGGTTGTGGCGATGGCAAGACGGTTTGACAGAATGCAAGGGTAGGATCCGCCACACTGTCGACTTCAGGTCCTTGGCACCCATTACGTATTAGAAATTACACACTATGTTAACATTTCCCTCGCCCACCCCCTATAGTTTATATACATTTAATGTGACGGTCTAAAGACAGATGGCAGATATTTCCAATAAGTATTTACATTTGTTGGTAACAGTTATTTTCTTAACTTAGTTTCTACGGCACAAACTTTAAACAGTACTGTTACATACCTCCATGGCTAACACATCCACATGGTATTCTGCTGAATACGATGCTGGGACTGGCCATTGCCCAAATGGAAAGACACATCAGATTGGCAAGCTATATAAAGGGGCTTTTTTTCTCCTCTGAATGTAGCTACATATAACGTTAGTTAATGTTGTTAGCTAGGAAAACAATTTAACGATAGGAAGATAGCTAACTCGGCTAGCAAGGACACAATCTGATAGCAAACTTGCCAACTTAACAGCATTTACCATTATCTAGCTAACAACAGTCAAGTTTACGTTTCTAGCTAGCTGGCTAACATTAGCAAGCTAGCCAGGTAAAGTTAACTAGCTAGCTTGCTTGAGTTATTGTCCTCGTTGATGTTAACGTTACACAAGTAAAACTACTCCCGAATTAAGGAAAGCAGTAACTTTACTTACTTGAGCAAACAAACCTTTCATTCCAATCTGGTGCATGAACAGATGTGAAATATATAAATATATAAATTTAAAAATTTATTAAGGACAGGCGTTCCGCTAGCGGAACCCCTCGACAACATTCCGCTGAAAAGGCAGCGCGGGAAATTCAAAAATATTTTTTAGAAATATGGAACTTTCACACATTAACAAGTCCAATACAGCAAATGAAAGATACACTTCTTGTTAATCTACCCATCATGTCCGATTTCAAAAATGCTTTACAGCGAAAGCACAACATATGATTATGTTAGATCACCGCCAAGTCAAAAAAACACACAGCCATTTTTCCAGCCAAAGATAGGAGTCACAAAAAGCAGAAATATAGGTAAAATGAATCACTAACCTTTGATGATCTTCATCAGATGACACTCATAGGACATCATGTTACACAATAAATGTATGTTTTGTTCGATAATGTGCATATTTATATCCAAAAATCTCAGTTTACATTGACGCGTTACGTGCAGTAATGTTTTGATTCCAAAACGTCCGGTGATTTTGCAGAAATACTCATAATAAACATTGATAAAAGATACAAGTGTTATTCACAGAATTAAAGATTTCTCCTTAATGCAACTGCTGTGTCAGATTTCAAAAAAACTTTACGGAAAAAGCATAATCTGAGAACGGTGCTCAGAGCCCAATCCAGCCAGAGAAATATCCGCCATTTTGGAGTCAACAGAAGTTAGAAATAACACTATAAATATTCACTTACCTTTGATGATCTTCATCAGAAGGCACTCCCAGAAGGCACACCTTAGCCAAATACATTTAAACTCAGTTTTTCACAATTCCTCATATTTAATCCTAGTAAAAATTCCCCGTCTTAGGTCAGTTGGGATCACCACTTTATTTTAAGAATGTGAAATTTCAGAATAATAGTAGAGAGAATGATTTATTTCAGCTTTTATTTCTTTCATCACATTCCCAGTGGGTCAGAAGTTTACAAACACTCAATTAGTATTTGGTAGCATTGCCTTTAAATTGTTTAACTTGGTTCAAATATTTTGGGTAGCCTTCCACAAGCTTCCCACAATAAGTTGGGTGAATTTTGGCCCATTCCTCCTGACAGAGCTGGTGTAACTGAGTCAGGTTTGTAGGATTCCTTGCTCGCGCATGCTTTTTCAGTTCTGCCCACACATTTTCTTTAGGGTTGAGGTCAGGGCTTTGTGATGGCCACTCCAATACCTTGACTTTGTTTTCCTTAAGCCATTTTGCCACAATTTTGGAAGTATGCTTGGGGTCACCGATTTGCGACCAAGCTTTAACTTCCCGACTGATGTCTTGAGATGTTGCTTCAATATATCCACATAATTTTCCTACCTCATGATGCCATCTATTTTGTGAAGTGCACCAGTCCCTCCTGCAGCAAAGCACCCCCACAACATGATGCTGCCACCCCCGTGCTTCACGGTTGGGATGGTGTTCTTCGGCTTGCAAGCCTCCCCCTTTTTCCTCCAAACATAACGATGGTCATTATGGCCAAACAGTTCTATTTTTGTTTCATCAGACCAGAGGACATTTCTCCAAAAAGTACAATCTTTGTCCCCATGTGCAGTTGCAAATCGTATTCTGCCTTTTTTATGGCGGTTTTGGAGCAGTGGCTTTTTCCTTGCTGAGCGTCCTTTCAGGTTATGTCTTTATAGGACTTGTTTTACTGTGGATATTGATACTTTTGTAGCTGTTTCCTCCAGCATCTTCACAAGGTCCTTTGCTGTTGTTCTGGGATTGATTTGCACTTTTGGCCCCAAAGTACGTTCATCTCTAGGAGACAGAACGCGTCTCCTTCCTGAGCGGTATAATGGTCCCATGGTGTTTATACTTGCGTACTATTGTTTGTACAGATGAACATGGTACCTTCAGGCGTTTGGATGAACCAGACTTGTGGAGATCTATAAAAAAAAACTTCTGAGGTCTTGGCTGAATTCTTTTGATTTTCCCATGATGTCAAGCAAAGAGGCACTGAGTTTGAAGGTAGGCCTTGAAATACATCCACAGGAACACCTCCAATTGACTCAAATGATGTCAATTAGCCAATCAGAAGCTTCTAAAGCCATGACATCATTTTCTGTAGTTTTCCAAGCTGTTTAAAGGCACAGTAAATTTAGTGTATGTAAACTTCTGACCCACTGGAATTGTGATACAGTGAATTATACGTGAAATAATCTGTCTGTAAACAATTGTTGGAAAAATTACTTGTGTCATGCACAAATTAGATGTCCTAATCGACTTGCCAAAACTATAGTTTGTTAACAAGACATTTGTGGAGTGGTTGAAAAACAAGTTTTAATGACTCCAACCAAGTGTGTGTAAACTTCCGACTTCAACTGTATGTGAAAATGCACGGTTCTATGTTTTGTAGTAAAATAGATCAAATAAGTGACATCATCAACCAATTAGTAGACAATTAGTAGGCATTGCCTACTCACAATTGGTCAAAATCACACGATGCACACCGATGATGTCATTGGAAACACTTATCTTCCACTATCTCTTTTACTACATAACATAGAAATGCACCATTTTCACTATGTTGATGTTGGGGTGGTGCTGGTGAGGATGAATGACGTTGAAAATGGTGAAGTTTCCCTTTAACCTACTTAAACTGTAAATGATTAAGTGTATTTTTTTGGGTCACACTAAATGATTGTAAATGCATTATGTCCACATGTGTGGTTGTGTTGTGTTTTTAAATGAGCAAATAAATCAAATCAAAATCACAACAAATGTCAGGTATTTATAGAAACAACAAATACAGCTTGCAGCCTCTGGCCGGCTGTGTTTAGCTGGAAGGTGGCAGGCTGCATTTGAGATGAGAGAAATTCCCTGCTATTGTCTTTTAAATTAACTCATGGCTAGATGGCTTGCCTAGGGCTTATAGCTGTCTTCTGAGTGGAGGCTAAACGCCAGAGATGCAAAAGCGGACCGCCAAAGGCTTATAGCAGTCTTATGAGTGGGGGGCTACCTGCCAGAGATGCAAAATCACGTCTTGAATGGCAAACTCCATTCGCCCGCTGGTTGTAGGAATTTATAGCCATGGGCGTAGGGAAGGCGGAAAATAGCAAGCGGGAGGACGTTTGGGAAGATGGCTGCTATTTTCTAAAAGTTAGTACTATATCTTTAGGTGGCGCCTGTGTCTTTAACGTGACTCCTGTCTAGTAATGGTAGCCCCTATGTCTTTAAGATGGCACCTATCTACTAAAAGTTACTTCAATGTCTTTAAGGTGGCTCCTGTCTCTTTAAGGTGGCAGCCTTGTTTGTTTTTTCCCTGGCTCAGACCTGTGCAGGTCCAGGCTTTGCTCCTTTCATAGGGTCCATTTTGTTCTTAATAAAAGGGCACTCAGTGGCCGGAGGACTGGCAGGCACCCAGCTCCTGGGCCCAAAGAATGCAGGCCTTCATTAAGTGACAAACAGCCACTGCTGCTACTACTACTGCTCCTGCTGCCCTCACTACTATTGCTACTACTGCTGCCCTCACTACTACTACTGCTCCTGCTGCCCTCACTACTACTACTGCTGCTGCTGCCCTCACTACTACTACTGCTCCTGCTGCAGCCCTCACTACAACTGCTACTACTGCTGCCCTCACTACTACTACTGCTCCTGCTGCCCTCACTACTACTACTGCTCCTGCTGCCCTCACTACTACTGCTCCTGCTGCAGCCCTCACTACAACTGCTACTACTGCTGCCCTCACTACTACTACTGCTCCTGCTGCCCTCACTACTACTACTGCTGCTGCTGCAGCCCTCACTACAACTGCTGCTACTGCTGCTTGCTCCTGCTGCCCTCCCTACTACTACTGCTCCTGCTGCCCTCACTACTATTGCTACTACTGCTGCAGCCCTCACTACAACTGCTGCTACTGCTGCTTGTTCCTGCTGCCCTCACTACTACTACTACTACTGCTCCTGCTGCCCTCACTACTATTGCTACTACTGCTGCTTGCTTTTGCTACCCTCACTACTAATGCTGCTTCTGCCCTCACTACTACTCCTGCTGCCCTCACTACTACTGCTGCTGCTGCTGCCCTTACTACTACTGCTGCCCTTGCTACTGCTGCCCTCACTACTGCTGCCCCTGCTACTGCTGCCCTCACTACTACTACTGCCCCTGCTACTGCTTCCCTCACTACTACTGCTGCTACTGCTGCTTGCTCCTGCTGCCCTCACTACTACTGCTGCTACTGCTGCTTACTTTTGCTGCCCTCACTACTACTGCTGCTTCTGCCCTCACTACTACTCCTGCTGCCCTCATTACTACTACTGCTGCCCTCACTACTGCTGCCCCTGCTACTGCTGCCCTCACTACTACTGCTGCTGCTGCTGCCCTTACTACTACTGCTGCCCTCACTACTGCTGCCCATGTTACTGCTGCCCTCCCTACTACTGCTGCCCCTGCTACTGCTGCCCTCACTACTACTGCTGCTACTGCTGCTGCCCTCACTGCTACTGCTGCTACTGCTGCTTGCACCTGCTGCCCTCACTACTACTGCTGCCCCTGCTACTGCTGCCCTCACTACTACTGCTGCTACTGCTGCTGCCTTCAATACTTCTGCTACTGCTGCTGCCCTCACTACTACTGCTTTGGCTGCCCTCACTACTACTGCTCTGGCTGCCCTCACTACTACTGCTGCTACTGCTGCTGCCTTCAATACTTCTGCTACTCCTGCTGCCCTCACTACTACTGCTCTGGCTGCCCTCACTACTACTGCTGCTACTGCTGCTGCCTTCAATACTTCTGCTACTCCTGCTGCCCTCACTACTACTGCTCTGGCTGCCCTCACTACTATTGCTACTTCTGCCCTCACTACTATTGCTGCTACTGCTGCTGCATTCAATACTTCTGCTACTCCTGCTGCCCTCACTACTACTGCTCTGGCTGCCCTCACTACTACTGCTCTGGCTGCCCTCACTACTACTGCTCCTGCTGCCCTGACTACTACTGATACTGCTGCCCTCACTACTACTGATACTGCTGCCCTCACTACTACTACTGATACTGCTGCCCTCACTACTACTACTGCTACTGCTGCCCTCACTACTACTGCTGCTGCCCTCACTACTACTGATACTGCTGCCCTCACTACTACTACTGATACTGCTGCCCTCACTACTACTACTGCTACTGCCCTCACTACTACTGCTCCTGCTGCCCTCACTACTACTGATACTGCTGCCCTCACTACTACTACTGATACTGCTGCCCTCACTACTACCGCTGCTGCCCTCACTACTACTGATACTGCTGCCCTCACTACTACTACTGATACTGCTGCCCTCACTACTACTGCTACTGCTGCTGCCCTCACTACTACTGCTCTGGCTGCCCTCACTACTACTGCTGCTACTGCTGCTGCCTTCAATACTTCTGTTACTCCTGCTGCCCTCACTACTACTGCTCTGGCTGCCATCACTACTACTGCTACTGCTACCCTCACTATTATTGCTGCTACTGCTGCTGCATTCAATACTTCTGCTACTCCTGCTGCCCTCACTACTACTGCTGCTGTTGCCCACACTACTACTGATACTGTTGCCCACACTACTACTGATACTGCTGCCCTCACTACTACTGATACTGCTGCCCTCACTGCTACTACTGCTACTGCTGCCCTCACTACTACTACTGCTACTGCTGCCCTCACTGCTACTACTGCTGCTGCTGCCCTCACTACTACTACAGCTGCTGCCCTCACTACTACTGCTACTGCTGCTGTCCTCACTACTACTACTGCTGCTGCCCTCACTACTACTGCTGCTGCTGCCCTCACTACTGCTGCTGCCCTCACTACTACTGCTACTGCTGCTGTCTTCACTACTACTGATACTGCTGCCCTCACTACTACTGCTCTGGCTGCCCTCACTACTACTACTACTGCTGCTGCCCTCACTACTACTGCTACTGCTGCTGCCCTCACTACTACTGCTCTGGCTGCCCTCACTACTACTGCTCTGGCTGCCCTCACTACTGCTGCTGCCTTCACTACTACTACTACTGCTACTGCTGCCCTCACTACTACTGCTGCTGCTGCCCTCACTACTACTGCTGCTGCTGCCCTCACTACTACTACTACTACTACTACTACTACTACTGCTGCTGCTGCTGCCCTCACGACTACTGCTGCTGCTGCCCTCACTACTACTGCTGCTACTGCTGCTTGCTCCTGCAGGCCTCACTACTACTGCTGTTGTTGCTGCTGCTGCGCTCACTACTGCTGCTGCTGCTGCTGAAGGGGGCCCAGGGGGTGTGTTTGTGTGTGTGTGTTGGGGGTGATAAAGTGAGTGTAGTCACTGGCAAGGGAATGGGTGCTGGAGGGCCTGGAGGAATTGGGGTAAGGAGTAGAGGTAGGGTGGTAAATCAATGCGTACACAGCCACTCTCTTGTGGATGGTCTTCCACTATTCACTATTCTTACCTCTCGTCGGCTCTCCCTCTCTGCGTCTATCCTCACTACCCCCTGGAGATCCTGCCCCCAAAAACATGGCCTCTCCGCCCCCCACCTCCCCTCAGTCCTCTGTAGGCCTCTCTCTTTCTCGCTCTCTCTCTCTCTCTCTCATTCACTGTGAATGGTGGGAACAGAGCAGCCATTAAGATGCATATTTAGAAGGGCAGGCCTCCTCTCCTCCTCCACCTCTCGTACTAACAACACACTCCTACTGTAATACCCCTGATGCACGAAGAGGGCCTGTCACTGGGGACGCATGCATCATTACACACACACAGACCCATACAGACACACACACACACACACTGAGACACACTTGTTGGAGTAATTCTTGTTGGAGTGTGTACCTCTGTCACATATCCAAGCTTGGGGTCGCTCTGGCTGTCTGGCTGCACTATGCACACCTCACCACTCTGTGTGGAAGGGACAGACTAGAGATGGAGGGAGGGAGGGAGGGAGGGAGGGAGGGAGGGAGGGAGGGAGGGAGGGAGGGAGGGAGGGAGGGAGGGAGGGAGGGAGGGAGAAATGAAAGAGAAAGAGAAAGAGAAAGAGAAAGAAGGAGACAGTTGAAATGATAACAAAGCGATCTGCCCAACACTGTTTCGCTAAGAGGCTGAGGGAAAGAGCTGGAGAAATATAACCACTCAAATTCATAGACCGAGCTATATATGCAAGGACTGGCCATCCTTGACCTAAAAATATATATTTTTAACCATGTTTTGAGGTTTGTTTACATTTACATTGTTTACAAACTTTGGAGTAAAATAAGCTTTCATTTTGGGTACTGATGGGGTGCGACAGTTGAAGCAAGCTCATGAGGCATTTAGAAGTTATATTGTTGGGCATATCAATGGGTAAATATCATTCACTTATCAGTCCAAAAATGGACGTAGCTACTGCAAATTGCCCCTTTAAGGACAGAAAGGGAAAGGGAAACACGGTATGAAAGAGACAGAGAGAAGGATGATGAAGAAGAGAGACAGGCAGGGAGACACAACAGTAGGACAGACTCCTAACTATCAGCAGAAATCAGTCAACAACTAGCAGAGAGTCTAGTGACCACTCACCACCAACCCTTCATCAGCATACTGGGCCAGCAGAGAGTGAGACTGATAGATAGACAGCTAGAGAGAGACAGCGGAGGGATGAGTGGAAGAGCGAGGGATGATGGAGGAGAGAACAGAGTAGCTCACTAAGTGTGGCTTCTAAGCTCTTAGTTTGTGTCCCAAATGGCCCCCTGTTCCCTGTAGTACCCTACTTTTGACCTGGGCCCGGAATAGGGTGCCATTTATGACACAGGCCTAAATCTGTTGTGTCTGTCGTCTCCTCCTAGTGCGACATATATGAAATAGGGCTGGAAACAATGAGTCATATGTCGCCGTGGCCACCATCGCCCGGGCCCATTGCTTTCTGGGAGCCGTGTGTTGGCAGGTGTCATTTACTCTTTCCCCCCCCAATTATGTGGATGGTGAGTTTTCACATACCCTTTTTTCCATTGCTGGAGCGCTCGCCTATTTGTAGTCTTAAGTTTTATGATGAAAGCTGCCAGGGCAGCGCAAGCATACATTAAAGTAAATGAACGATAGTGGGACAAAAACAAGCGTGCAATTGAACACAAAACACACACAGGCACAGAACACATTTGTGGAGTCTCTAAGTTGTTTTATCTCATGGTTAGTAAATGAAAGTTGATGGATTCAATTGTCATGAATAATGATTGTCTCTAAGCGTTCAACTTTAACCCAATTTCCATTCGTACAGTTGCTTATTGAGTCATCGCTGTGCTTTGCTCTGTGCGAACTCATCTTTGTGTTAATTTTTGCCGCAAATATACCGTAAGTAGGTTAAAGTGTCTATGAGTTTTGTTGATAAGGTATTAGGAGAGGGATGACACATTCCCAATTAGGAGAGTAGAGTATATATGCTTTGACTAGAAGTTACCCTCAGGCACAGGTCTAGGATCAGCCTACCCTCCCTGAATCCTAACTTTAAACCGTTGCCGCCAATAGCAGAAAACTGATGGGCCGGTGCCTATAGGGACAACTTCATTCTACTCCCTTTGAGAACCCCGTCTCTTTGGGAATGCTCATTGGGAATGCTGCCCCATTCCCCGGGCATTGGCATGGAGAGACATGCCATGACATCACTGCATGGAATACTGATGGGGACTGGAGTCTTAGAGACTGCCAGCGTTTATGAATGGGTGAGTGTGTGTGTGAGTGTTTGTGCCCATGTGTGTGTGTGTGTGTGTGTGTGTGTGTGTGTGTGTGTGTGTGTGTGTGTGTGTGTGTGTGTGTGTGTGTGTGTGTGTGTGTGTGTGTGTGTGTGTGTGTGTGTGTGTGTGTGTGTGTGTGTGTGTGTGTGTGTGTGTGTGTGTGTGTGTGTGTGTTAGGGAGGTGTGGAGAGGTAAAGCAGGCAGTGCTGACAGCTCCTGCTGTATAGGGCGGCAGGTGGGTGGGAGACAAAGAAAGGGAAAGATCTTTGAGGGAGGGAGAGATGGCTAGGAGAGAGAGGGAGGGAGGGAGGGAGGAGAGCGAGAGAGAAAGATGCTTTTAAGCCAATTGTGCGACCCAGTAAAAATGACAGAGTCAATTTTCCTCGAATTAAAGAGAACTTTACTCTGCACAGATAACATTTGGTCCCAGTCTAAAAAGAGTCAATCGTACTCTGGCAAAAGAGTTGTTTTTTTAAGAGTTGTATTCGTTCACTTTAGTGTTGATATTTAACTCTGCCGTGTTGTTTAGTGTTCGAGAGTTAATTGTTTAGCGTAATTATTCACTCTCACAGTAAAATCACAAGAGTTGATTCAAGTCCTATGGAGTCAAACTCAACACCATTTTGGGGGTTTATATGGTCCCATTTGAGGTGTAAGGGTGATTTAAGTCTCATTTGCATATTTCTGAACATGTTGCATTGTGGCATCCAATCTGCGACAACCAATTAGAGGGAGGTTGTCCAGCAATTTCACATCGCCCACAACTTACACCAAGACTGCATGTCAGAGCAGGGAGAACCATACTGTCGCCTGAGACTACCTACATCATGTAAACTGGAAGAGCCATCTCACTAACAGTTGCAAATAAATCCAACCGCTTACAGATTGGATTCGTTTAGAGAAATGTATGTTACTTATCTTTGTGTAGCATAAGAAACAACCAATGTACAAGCGAAAAAATGCAGATATTGAAACAAACAATTCAAAAAATCTACCTACGACAGAGCATGCTGGGAAATAGGACTGAGGCCCCTCCCACATCTGTGGATATGCCACAGATTTAACTCCCTGTCTCTGATTACTCTTAGTGGAGTTAAAAGTACTCAGTCCCAATCGGCTCCATTTATCAACACTAACTCCAAGGAGCGTATCACTCTGTTGCGGGTTAAGATAACTCCAGTAGAGTCAATTTAACTCTAACATTTTTAACACTGTGATTTCAAACCTCCTTGATTTACTGTGTAGGAGCCTGCCAGTCTGTCAGTCTCCTGTCCTCCTCTCTACTCCTCCAGCTGCATTTAAAAACAAATCTTGCTCCTACTCTCTCTGTCACACGCACACGTACACACACACATGCCTATGCAAACACAATCGTTTCCTGGCTACCCTAACGGCATCAGTTAGTTTGTGAGTTTGCTGTCATTTAGTGTGACTGACAGACAGCATCGAATCGATAAAGTGTGTGTGTATGAAAGCACAGTTTGTTTAGCCTCCACTGCAACCGACTGTACTTGCTTCGGCACTGCGTAATCTGTCTCTTCCCTCTCACTGACAGCTTCTGACGTCCGCTATTTGTTAGGCTGAGAGTGCTGTCAAAGATCTGGGATTGATTAGCAGGTCAGGCTGCTATCTGTGAATGAAAGTAAAGGGAAGACCGAAGCAATCAAGCGTCAAGCAGTGTGGCGCTCGGAGACGCACGCTCGGTGGCGCTGGCCTTTCCAGAGACGGCCAATTACAGGGGAGATTTCCCAGCTGATTGCCGCTCGGCTGTCTCTGTCTGGACCCAGTCTGATCTGATCCTGTTAAATTACCCTGAAACAATAGACCCAGCCTCATTCACTCACCATTTCCCCCCACTCTTTCTGTCTCCCCCCCCGATTTCCTCATCTTCCACTTCATTGCGACTGGGAGATGAACTGAGGGGGGGGGGGGGGGGGGGGGGTTAGAGAAGGGAGAGAGTTTGTTCTGAAAGGTTGATAGTAAGGACCCTTTGATCGTTGTTATGGGCGCAAGGCAGATAGAGGCTACCGACCAACGCTCACGACCCATGCCATGCCATGCACACACAATCTAAACCAATACGCTCAAAGGGGACTGAGGAAGGCACAGAAATGCAAGCTACTGTAGACATCCGAATGATCCAAAAGTGCATGACTGTAACTCAAATGTCCTTGCATAGATTGGGGGGGCTACTTAGATGTGGCAGTTACATACACACAAAGAGACACACGCATGCACGAACACACCATTGATCAGGTGTGCGAGCGAAGGAAGCACAAGGTATGTCACGTCCCTGGAACTAGCCAGTGGGTGCAGCCATCATGCTTACATACTGTACCTCCCCATCACCTTTGGCGCGTACGTAACAACTCCCAATATACAGTGTTTCATGTGCGTGCGTGTGTGTGCTTGCGTGCAAGCGTATGCGTGCGTGTGAGAGAAACTGTTTGCGTGTGTTGCCAAAACGTAGCAACGTTCCAGTGCCAACTTCCCAGTGGTCCCACCCCCTGCCTGCCTACAATGGTTTTACCCCATGGTCCATAATTCAAACTTTTTGTTATCACCCCCCCCCCCCCCCCTTTCCTGCCATGTTGGTTCGCCCCACTGTCAGCTTATCCATGCCCTTTCAAATAAAACGATAAGCCGCAAACTAATAGCTCCGATGCAATCAATGCTATCATTTATTTACCAACATTTCGACGGCAAGCTGTCTCCATCAGGGTTTCATGTCAAACACTGCAGGTCACCATATAGCGTTAGGACACACGCAGGTGTTTGTAATCATGGCGGACCAAGTCCAGACCAGGTTCTGGTGGGGGGAGGAGGGTGGATATAATTTGGTCAATTTACACATATCAATAATATAGAAAAAAAGCATGAATAGATATACGACGATCACCTGAACCTGGCCTGGACTTGGTCGCCCCCACTGTCAAAGACCCCCCAAGCCCCCCACCCGGGTCTGGACTTGGTCCAGTCCACTGTCAAAGACCCCCAAGCCCCCACCTGAGCCTGGACTTGGTCCAGCTCACTGTCAAAGACCCCCTCAAGCCCACCACCTGAGCTTGGACTTGGTCCGGCCCACTGTCAAAGCCTTCTTATGCCTGCTAAGTGGGGCCTACTGACACTTCTCTGAATTTCCTAGTCATAAATTTTTACTGCCATGTTTTTACACCGTCTATGTCAATAGCCTTCCCGAAAAACTTTACCACACCAGCAACACCCCCCCTCCTTCCCAGGCCCTCAAGACCCCCCCACCCCTCCCTCTCTGTTAGTTTTACTTACAACCCAGAAACTACTCTTTTCCTTTCCCCCTCTCTCCTCATCTTTCCTTTACCTTTCCTCCTTTACCATTCCTATTCCCAACCTTCTCTCACCTCTCTCACCTCTCTCTCTCTCTCTCTCTCTCTCTCTCTCTCTCTCTCTCTCTCTCTCTCTCTCTCTCTCTCTCTCTCTCTCTCTCTCTCTCTCTCTCTCTCTCTCTCTCTCTCTCTCTCTCTCTCTCTCTCTCTCTCTCTCTCTCTCTCTCTCTCTCTGTCACTCTGTCTCTCTGTCTCTCTGTCACACATACACCTCTCTGAGCTGTTACTCAGCTCTCTCTCCTACTTTCCGTCCCATTGCAACAGAAGAGTACTGATGACTGTCACCTACACAACAGATACTACTAGGGAAAGAATGGTACCACGCCCAGCACTTTCACTACTGCCCTAGAGAAGAAGAGGTTACTAGGTTTTCTTCCCTCGTTGCTAGGTTACAGTCGATTAGAGGGAGAGGGGTACAGCCCATAGTTATTGCCACCAGACTTGGAACTGGAGCCTAGGAGAGGGAAGAGAGAGGGGAGGAGAGGAAGAGGGGAATCACTGGTCTATAGTCTGAAAACCTCGGCCACTGCCGGCGAGGTGCGTGGAATTCCACTCTTTTATGGGAACATTTTAGTGGAGGTGCCAGCCCTTTAAACCTTGTCTAATGACCCACACACAAACACATGCCTTTATACACACGCACAACACTCCACCTCACACACACACATACACACTCACACAGACAGGAATGCACGCAAGCACACACACACACACACACACACACACACACACACACACACACACACACACACACACACACACACACACACACACACACACACAGACAGGCATGCAAGGAAGCACGCACGCGCACACACACACACACTCACGCAGACAAGCACACACGAACGCATGCATGCACTCCCCCTACATCTCACCTCTTCACATACTCAGACACACACATTCACCTTGCCCCACTAACACTCACGCTAAAGCTATACCAGCACCCTTTACACAGGGCCCTAGTTGTAGGCCATAACCAGGGTTTTTTCTGCTCAGATCACAAAGCATAGTAGTCAAACTGTAACCAATACAGGACATACTGTACATATTGAAAAGGACATATAGCTCATTATGTCTGTCACTATTGAATAAGACATATAGCTCATTATGTCTGTCTCTATTGAATAAGACATATAGCTCATTATGTCTGTCTCTTTTGAATAAGACATATAGCTCATTATGTCTGTCTCTATTGAATAAGACATATAGCTCATTATGTCTGTTTCTATTGAATAAGACATATAGCTCATTATGTCTGTTTCTATTGAATAAGACATATAGCTCATTATGTCTGTCTCTATTGAGTAAGACATATAGCTCATTATGTCTGTCGCTATTGAATAAGACATATAGCTCATTATGTCTGTCGCTATTCAATAAGACATATAGCTCATTATGTCTGTCTCTATTAAATAAGACATATAGCTCATTATGTATGTCTCTATTAAATAAGACATATAGCTCATTATGTCTGTCTCTATTAAATAAGACATAGCTCATTATGTCTGTCTATTGAATAAGACATATAGCTCATTATGTCTGTCTCTATTGAATAAGACATATAGCTCATTATGTATGTCTCTATTAAATAAGACATATAGCTCATTATGTCTGTCTCTATTAAATAAGACATAGCTCATTATGTCTGTCTATTGAATAAGACATATAGCTCATTATGTCTGTCTCTATTGAATAAGACATATAGCTCATTATGTCTGTCTCTATTGAATAAGACATATAGCTCATTATGTCTGTCTCTATTAAATAAGACATATAGCTCATTATGTCTGTCTCTATTGAGTAAGACATATAGCTCATTATGTCTGCCTCTATTAAATAAGACATATAGCTCATTATGTCTGTCTCTATTGAATAAGACATATAGCTCATTATGTCTGTCTCTATTGAATAAGACATATAGCTCATTATGTCTGTCGCTATTCAATAAGACATATAGCTCATTATGTCTGTCTATATTAAATAAGACATATAGCTCATTATGTCTGTCTCTATTAAATAAGACATATAGTTCATTATGTCTGTCTCTATTGAATAAGACATATAGCTCATTATGTCTATCGCTATTGAATAAGACATATAGCTCATTATGTCTGTCGCTATTGAATAAGACATATAGCTCATATTTCCATATCTCCCTACCCCCTTGTCGATTAAGGCTGGTCACTCTCTCAACAAGGACCATGATAGGGGAGAATGGGGACAGGGGACTGTCCCCCAGGGCCACAGACGCTGGTGACAGACATTTATTCTCTAATGTCCCCCCCACCTTGGTATGACCCTGGGATTGATTGACGCACAGGGGACAGGGGTCCGCAATTAACCTCCATCAGAAGACCCAATGTACTGTCACGCTCCACAGCTTATTTATAGAGAGAGTGATGGGGGGGGGGGGTTATGGTGTGTGTGCACATGAGTGTGGGTGTGTGTTCTGTGTACTCCATAGTGTGTGTGTGCACATGAGTGTGGGTGTGTGTGTGTTCGGTGTACTCCATAGTGTGTGTGTGTGTGTGTGTGTGTGTGTGTGTGTGTGTGTGTGTGTGTGTGTGTGTGTGTGTGTGTGTGTGTGTGTGTGTGTGTGTGTGTGTGTGTGTGTGTGTGTGTGTGTGTGTACATAATGCATTCATGTGAGTCAGTACGATAACGAAGCAGTGATATAGAAACAGAACCACCATGTCAGTCAAGTAATTCCTAATCTATAACACAGCAGACAGAGAAAAGAGGGAGGCGGAATGGAGGGATGGTAGGAAAGGAGGAGAGGAGCGCTGAGAATCCCTCCTAAGCCTGCAGGTCTCCAGTTGACAGACAGAAGATCCTTGGGCCCTTGTGCTTAATTGGCTGTGCGACGGCGGAAAGACAACACTGTTCCTTTAATGTCGGGGTCAGAGGTCGCTGTATTGTATTTGTAAAGTCAGTGGCTTGGGTCGCGCTCCCATCACAGTCTTCCTGACAAAGACAGCCGGGTCATGCCACCTACATAGAGCCAAATGATCCCCGCCAGCCAATAACCACAGATCCCGCCCTCGCATACAACCACGAGGAGACACACACGAGTGCAGACACACACAATCACACACGCACATGCATGCACACACACACACACACACACACACACACACACACACACACACACACACACACACACACACACACACACACACACACACACACACACACACACACACACACACACACACACACACACACACACACACACACCCGAGCCACAAGGGGAAGGCAGCCAAGAGAACAGAGCAATACAACAACAGAACAATTTAATTTGTAACAATCGAGTTCAAAGTACAATACGCTTCGCAATACAATGCAAAACAAAATCCTGTTATGAGATTAGGTTCAATTCTAAACATTTCAGACGGATACAACAACATAATTATATGATTCCAATATGCCTCAAGGCACTCTATCCAATACAACACAATCCAATCCAATACAGTGCAGTACAGTACTAACACAAAAGAACACTCTGTAGGGCGCCCATATGCTGCGCTCTTAGAAAAAAGGGTGCTATCTAGAGCCTGAAATGGTTCTTCGGCTGTCCCCACAGGATAACCCTTTGCGGAACCCTTTTGGTTCTAGGTAGAACTCTTTTGGGTTCCATGTAAAACCCTTTCCACAGAAGGTTCTACATGAGGTTCGACCTGGAACCAAAAACGGTTCAACCTGGGAACCAAAAAGGGTTCTTCAACGGGTTCGCCTATGGGGACAGCCAAAGAATCATAGGTTCTAGATAGCACCTTTTTTTTCTACCTGGAACCAAAAAGGGTTATCCTATGGGGAGAGTCGAAGAACCACTTTGGAACACTTTTGTGTGTGAACATATTTGTGATTCCAATATGCTTAAAGTCAATACAATATAACACTCATTTGCAGTATTACACTCTATGCAATACCACACAATCCAATGCAACAGAATGCGATACTCCACAATATAATACTTGATACCATGTAGAACAGAAGTACACAATAAATACAGCCAAAAAACTGTGATATTATTTCAATATGCTGCAAGGCAATACAATGTTATGTTTTAAAGACATTTGCGGTATTACACTATGCATACCAATGCGATACTATCAAAGAAGAACCCCATCTACCATGTCCATTTGCTGTGTTTAACATATGTCATTGGGAATCACGTTCATGTTATATTAGCATGCATTGTGTAAGGGTTGTGGAGGCTTCCGTCAACATACCAGAGTTTATGGGAAATTCCATTGAGGTTACTCGCCTCTATAGATCAAATGAGCAAATTCTGGACCTGCCTACCACCCTAAGCCCTGCTCTCAATGTGTGTGTGTTTATGTGACAAAGAGTGACCTTTAACCCTGAGAGACTGCAGGGGTGGGGGGGGGGGGCAGTGGGGTCCGGGGGGTTGGGGTGAGGGGTGGGCAACGAGAGAGACAGTGGGGCCATCACTATGAGAAAGTGACAAAGAGGTGACAATGCCATTTTCTCTTCTCTCGCTACCAGTCTCCACCATTCCCTGTCCCTTTCTCTCCAACTCTGTCCTCTGGTCTTATCTCCATGTCCACCTCCTCCTATTCGTCCTATCTCCAGCACGGTATAGACTACACTCCTCCCCACCCCAAATTGCCACACATGTGCTGGAAACAAAGGGAACAGCGACAGGCAGCGTTTTGGGGGGGGGGGGGTATTTTGAGGTGTATCCTGGCTGTCTGGCCATACTAATGCCCTCTAGCAGAGAGGTGGATTGCACGTAAGCCCCCATTAATACAGGAATGAGTTGAATTTAGCCCTGTCTGCGTGCGGCCCCGCCCAGCTTTTCCATGAAGTGTGGCACAACACTTACCGAAAGCTCTCTCTCTCTCTCTCTCTCTCTCTCTCTCTCTCTCTCTCTCTCTCTCTCTCTCTCTCTCTCTCTCTCTCTCTCTCTCGCACTCTCTCTCTCTCTCTCTCTCTCTCTCGCTCTCTCTCTCTCTCTCTCTCTCTCTCTCTCCTGCGCTCTCTCTCTCTCTCTCTCTCCTGCGCTCTCTCTCTCCCGCGCTCTCTCTCTCTCTCTCTCTCTCTCTCTCTCTCTCTCTCTCTCTCTCTCTCTCCGCGCCACGCCTCTGCGCTCTCCCTTTGTTCCTAACTATAGCCGCGCTGCAGCCAAGGCCCCTTACTTAAATATTCCACTATAAAACAAGTGATAATGAACATGGAAAGCAGGAGAGAAGACTGCGCGTATGTACGTGCGTATGTGTACGTGCACGCATGTATGTGCACGTGTAAGCGCACCCACACATGCGTACAGACACAGGCAGGACTGGAATGGAAGAAAAAAAGAGAGATCGTTTTCGAAAGGGGGGGAGGAGATGAGTTGGGGTTTGGAGAGACCTGTGACTGGAAAATGACAGATTCGACTTTACGGTTTTATAAGTCAGACAGCTGGTTGGTATGAATGGTCTTAATGGGCACGTGTCTGTTTCCTACCTGGCAACTGAACCATCATCAGCCCAGCACCAGGATATTTACATCACAAGACCTTGGAACACCTTGAAATGCTCTGAGTCCCACTCAAAAGCCTGCAGCTATAATGCATTAGGGTGCAGTTATTATGCATTGTAATAACTGCACCCTAATGCAAGACTTGTCAGGAGCATGTATGACCCCCGTATAATGTCTGATTATTTTCTCATAGTGATCTTGACTAAATTACAGCCATTTTCGAGTCAATTGACAGCGGTGTTTATGTAAACCTAATCGCAACAATTTCACTGTAATACTCTATCTGATTCTGAAAGTCAATGATATAGCATTGAGAGGGGGTATTTATGGAGAATATGAGGGAAGATGAGTGAATTGTCCTTTCATGTCGATAGGATGAATGATGAGCTGAAAAGATTTGTCACGGGCCCTCAGATCCTCAAAACGTTCGACAGCTGCACCATTGAGAGCATCTTGACTGGCTGCATCACCGCTTGGTATGGCAGCTGCTTGGCATCCGACCGAAAGTCACTCGAGAGGGTAATGTGTACGGCCCCATACATTACCGGGGCCGAACTCCCTGCCATCCAGGACCTCTATAGCAGGCGGTGTCAAAGACCTACAGCCACACAAGTCATAGACTGTTCTCTCCGCTACTGCAAGGCAAGCGGTACCGGAGCGCCAAATCTAGGTCCAAAAGGCTCCTGAACAGCTTATACCCACAAGCCTTAAGACTGCTGAACAGCTAATCAAATCCCTGCCAGGACTATTTACATTGATCCCCCTTTTTCCCCCCACTGGCTCTATGCACACTCACGCATACTACACACACACACACACACACACACACACACACACACACACACACACACACACACACACACACACACACACACACACACACACACACACACACACACACACACACACACACACACACACACACACACACACACACACACACACACTCTATACATACTGTATGCTGCTGCTACTCTGTTATTTATATATCCTGATTGCCTAGTTATTTTTACGCCTAGTTACTTTTACCCCTACTTAC
Source organism: Salvelinus alpinus (assembly GCF_045679555.1). Classification (NCBI taxonomy): domain Eukaryota; kingdom Metazoa; phylum Chordata; class Actinopteri; order Salmoniformes; family Salmonidae; genus Salvelinus; species Salvelinus alpinus. The sequence goes on from NC_092088.1 coordinate 24,871,042, forward strand.
ATCTAAAATGCATTCGGAAAGTATTCAGACCCTTTGACTTTTTACACATTTTGTTACATTACAGCCTTATTTTAAAATTGATTAAATTGTTGTTATTCCTCGTCAGTCTACACACAATACCCCATAATGACAAAGCAAAAACAGTTTTTTTTGCAAATGCATTAAAATGGTAAAACTGAAATATTACATTTACATAAGTATTCAGACCCTTCACTCAGTACTTTGAAGCACCTTTGGCAGCGATTACAGCCTTAAGTCTTCTTGGGTATGACGCTACAAGCTTGGCACACCTGTATTTGGGGAGCTTCTCCCATTCTTCTCTGCAGATCCTCTCAAGCAGGTTGGATGGGGAGCATCGCGGAACAGCTATTTTCAGGTCTCTCCAGAGATGTGAGATCGGGTTCAAGTCTGGGCTCTGGCTGGCCCATTCAAGAACATTCAGAGACTTGTCCCGAAGCCACTCCTGCTTTGTCTTGGCTGTGTGCTTAGGGTCATTATCCTGTTGGAAGGTGAACCTTTGCACCAGTCTGAGGTCCTGAGCGGTCTGGAGCAGGTTTTCATCAAAGATCTCTCTGTACTTTGCGCCGTTCATGTTTCCCTCAATCCTGACTAGTCTCCCAGTCCCTGCCGCTGAAAAACATCCCCACAGCATGATGCTGCCACCACCATGCTTCACAGTAGGGATGGTGCCAGGATTCCTCCAGACGTGACGCTAGGCATTCAGGTCAAAGAGTTCAATCTTTGGCCTGAACTCGGGAGCTCTATCAGAGTGACCATCGGGTTCTTGGTCACCTCCCTGACCAAGCCCCTTCTCTCCCGATTTCTCAATTTAGCCGGGAGGCCAGCTCTAGGAAGTGTCTTGATGGTTCCAAACTTCTTCCACTTAAGAATGATGGAGGCCACTGTGTTCTTGGGGACCTTCAATGCTGCAGAAATGTTTTGGTACTCTTCCCCAGATCCTGTCTCGGAGCTCTACAGATAATTCTTTAGACCTCATGGCTTGGTTTTTGCTCTGACATGCACAGTCAACTGTGGGACCTTATATAGACAGGCGTGTGTCTTTCCAGTTCGTGTCCAAGCAATTTAATTTACCTCAGGTGGACTCTAATCAAGTTGTAGAAACATCTCAAGGATGATCAATGGAAACAGGATGCACCTGATCTCAATTTCGAGTCTCATAGCAAACTGTCTGAATACTTATGTAAATAACATATTTCAGTTTTTTTATTTTTAATACATTGCAAAAAAAAGATGCTTTGTCATTATGGGGGTATTATGTGTAGATTGATCAGGAAAATGTTGTATTTAATCAATTTTAGAATAAGGCTGAAACCTAACAAAATGTGGAAAAAAACAAGGGGTCTGAATACTTTCTGACTGCCCTGTACATATTACCTCAATTACCTCAGCTACCTCGCACATTGACTCAGAACCGGTACTCCTTGCACATAGTCTCGTGATTGTAATGTTTTGGTTGAACTATTTCCTTTTGTATTTTGTTCCAATTTTTCTTACTTTTTAACTCTGCATTGTTGGGAAAGTGCTCGTAAGTAAGCATTTCACTGTAAAGTCTACACATGTTGTATTCGGCGCATGTGACAAATACACTTTGATTTGATTAGCGTGTGTGTGTGAGTGGTGGGTATTGATGGCTTGGCTGTATAGGCCTGTGTACTGTATGTGTTCCTCTTGACATTGAGACTGGGGTTAGCGTCCTGTGTGGAGCTCCATGTTGAATGATGTCTTTCTGTTGAGGTCCCCATTGTGGACAGGCACCTTTAGCCAAGAACTATTCCCCCAGGCTTACCCCTAACCGTACCCCCCCAGGCCTACCTCAGACCCTCGTCTGTAGGCCCCAAGGTGGGCGCTGTTCACCAGTGCTTGCTCGCTCTCTCTCTTTCTCTCTCTCTCTCCAAACAGACGTGGCCACGAGCCAGGGGACGCCACTGTCGGGGGAGGGGGGAGAGCAGGGGGATTGAGTGTGTGTCCCTGCGCACAAGGTGTGTACTCGCTAGTGGTTGTGAATGTGTGTGTCTGTGCGTGTGTAGAGGGGGTCTCCTCCTTGCTCCTAGACACAAGTTGCTCCGTTTTTTGGGAGAGAGACTGCGGCCCACCCAGGAGGAAAGAGGAGGAGGAGGAGGCCTGGAGGAACAAAGCCTCATTTCAAACTTGCCGAAAACAGGGGTCTTTATGCTGTGATGCTGGAGCCCCCTCCAATGTAAGGAGATGTTATCGCTAAGATGCAATATCCACCTCGCCATAGGGCCAGGGGGTGGCTGCATAGGCCTCCAGTGTTACACTAAGTACCCTGGGGCTCTGACCTCACTAATTAAGTCTCTATTCGCTACTGCTGTTGCTGCCGCTGCCCACTACTGTACTGTCCTTTGTGTTGCACAGCATTGGGGATGCCTGTCTGTCTATCTGTCTGTGTGTCTGTCAGACTGGCTGCAAGCCACGCTCTTTAATTTGGTCTATTTCTATCTTTGTTTATAGGATTTGTTTTGTCTGTTTGATGATGGTTTGGCTGTTTGTTGGTCTGCCTGTCTGTCCTCTGTATGCCTGCGGTTATCTATGTTTGTTTACCACTGTCCAGTCAGTTGTAGTAATCGTTTGCATATTGTTATTTGACGCGTGCCTTTTTTGACACGCAAAAGCTCAAACGGTATTCCGTATCCGTCTGGCTTACTGTCTGTCCGTCCGTCCGTCCATCCGTCTGTCTGTCTTTCATATAGCCCTATAGTCCGTTATTGATCGGTCTCGAAAGCCCTTCCTTTCAAGCCCGTCCTTTCATACGGCAGCTTGAGTGACATTTAAAGACAGTACACCGGGCCCTACGGGGAATCCATGAGTGAGAAAAGGGGAAATTAGATTTTGCGAGACGGGGATCTGGATGAGAAAGCACAATTAAAGTGGATGCCCTGCATTCCTCCGTGGAGCCAGTGGCCCGGGGGTAGGATTTGCTCCGTTTTTCTGACGGCTTGAAAATCCCACCATTCCGTGGCTTGATCCTCGTCTCAGCTTGCTTCTTCCCTCCTTCCCTTCCCTATTTTTTAAGGGGGAAAGTGGTCTTCATTGAGACGAGCGAGAAGGCCGGGATACATTTTTTTTGCCAGGTTCTAGACGGGATGGGCATGGTTAATGGCTGGGTAACGCTCGAGTCAGTATATGTCTGTTTATCAAATACGTCGTAACAGTATGGACCGCAATGGCTGTGTGACGGAAGATGGTTAGCAACGGTTTCAGTGTGGTCTTGGTTTGTTGAATTTTTGTGGGTGCTCGTTCGTCATGGAGTGTGCTTCTCTTTGGTGACCGCCGTAGATAGGGTCCTAGGTGAGTTAGAATTGAACTGGTTCTCTTATTAGCAGGTGAGCTTTATACGTTGCTTATGTGGGTGGGTCTTGCTATTTCTGGGCCCGCCAATCATTGGGTGCTTGTGCCGTTGTCTCTCCCCACTTTGGGCGGGTGAGCGCAGCGAGCAGGCCTTTCCACTATTTCACAATGCCCTTTCCCCTGGGGGGGCCGACATGGAAAGTTTGCTTTAGCGCCGGCGTTAGAAGATGAAAGAGCCTTGGGATGGGACATGGGGTTAGGATACTGTGGCGGGGGAAGGGGGACTGGGGGGGGGGGGCTTATATCTCTTTATCCCATCTGGCGTGCCGCAGTCTGGACCTCGACCAACGTCAGCTGTCCCTCCCCCCCCCGCTCCCTCCACTATGCTGCCGGCCACCCCCAAAGCTGGCCTGTCTGCAGACGGATTACCTGAGCAACCCAGCAACACCACCCCCTCCCCTATCCCAAACCCAGCCCCACCGTCCCTTCATGCCCACACCCCACTAGCCCCTCATCTTAGGCCCCCCCACCCCCACTCGGCCCTGGGGCACAGTTATAAAAAGATGAAGGGGTTTCGGGGGGCCGTGGGGTGGTAAAGGGGGGAGGTGTGGGGGCTGCTGGGTAGGATTAGCGGGCGGCTTGCGGTTATTGATTCAATTTGGGATGCTTTTTTATCAGAAGTCCGGCTGCACATGCTAGCTAGCTTCCTCTGTTAGCTCCCCTAATCCCCACACTGGTTCTAAAATAAATAGCCCTTTAGCGGCGTGAGGAGATGCTCCGAATGCCAGCACCCAAGGAGGCATTTGTCATGTGTGTTTGGTTCAGCCGCGCTGCGTTTGCACTGGGATCAGTGGGGCTCTGCTACGACCGCTGCTGGTTTTAACTGGTGCTGAGAGGTAGAGTACGGGGGAACGAACGGCACTGGAGTGCACATGTTGCTATGCGCTCGCTGTCGCTGCGCTCGTTGGTTTGTGTTGTACAGTATGTGTGTCCACTCACATAACACACTCCCATAGGCCTGCCTTAGGAGCACTGGGCTCTGAGCATACTGTACCTTAGCTCCTAATACAGCATGCAAGCCCAGATATGCATGTAGATGATATGCTATCCATAATAAGCGGCATCAGAAAAAGCGAGCCTGCCCCATTTATAAACAGACATGATTCCAGGGGGTCAACTGTCAACTTCACTTAAGTTCTGTAGGTACTGCAGTTGATGTACACATTGAAAAACGAGCTACTAAATGGGAGAGAGAAGTCAATCCAACTTATAGCGCTTTGGACCAATATAGCGCTTTAGATATGGCAAATCAGCGAGGAAGCAAAGAAACAGTGAAAGGGTGAAAAAGAGAGAACCAGCAAGAGAGATCCAAAAAGAGAGGTAGAGAGGGTGATGAGAGTGATTCAGCCATTCCTCTTGTCCCCCCCCCCCCCCCTCAATTCCTGTAGTGTGTTTATTCAGAGATGTCGTCATTTGTCATTGGTGGACAGTTCCTCTCCCGTCCCGCTGTAGCCAGTCCAGATCATTCGTGGACAGACAGGAGGGTCCCAGAGCTCCAGAGAGGGATAGGGGAGAGCCAAGGCCAGCATCCCGCTTTTGATGTTTCCCCCGGGGCTTCTTCTGCTCCGTCACCCCCCCTCTCCCTTGGATGGACGGTGCTGACAGATGGACGTTTGGGGGAAAAGCACCGATCCATAGAGGACAGAGAGACAGAAAGAGACAGACTTGTGTCAACCACACACCACTGATTGATGAAAGAAAGGATGAGTGGATGGAGTAGTGCCCTGTGTTTCGTACTACTCCATCCACTCATCATGTGACATAGCAAGATTTGATCCTGTATTTTAACGGTCCAATGCAGCGGTTTTTATCTCAATATCAAATCATTTCTGGGTAACAATTAAGTACCTCACTAGGATTGTTTTAAATTAAAATGATAGAAACTAAAATAGCTTCTCAGCAAAGAGCAATTTATCAAGCAAGAAGTTTGCTAGGGCTGTCTGGGAGTGGTCTGAGTGGGGAGGGGGAAACTGAAAACTAGCTCTTATTGGCAGAGAGGTTTGGAACTCTCTTTCTAATTGATCTATTAACTAATGTACCGCCTTGTGATGTCACCATGGAATGCCCAAACTCCATCCCACCAAAACAGGCAAAAATTTCAGGTGGTCATTTCAAGCAGCTCTTACACTAAAAAGGCATTGTCATTTTTTAACAATTTCACAGTATTATTCCAACCTCATAGTGTGGAAATATACACTGAGTGTACAAAACATTAGACTGACCAGATGAATCCAGGTGAAAGCTATGATCCCTTATTGAATTAAATTCACTTCAATCAGTGTAGATGAAGGGCAGGAGACAGGGTTAGTCATTTCCTACAGTCAAATGACCAAATCGCCCACTAGTGGCCTCATGGGTGGAATTGTATTAATATGTTTCATAATTATTCAACATTATTGAAAAAAATGTCAAATGCTTGTCAAACGGTTTTGTTATTTCAGTCTTCTGTGATGTATATAAAGTGTAATATTGGGATGCAAAATCAAAATGCATTTCAACTCTATATCTGACATGGTACAGGAGTCTTCTTTTTTTAAGCCCATAACCATGTTTGTGAGGTGTATACTTTTGTTTCAAAGTAGATTTGTTTAAGGATACCAAGCAACACTCTGTGTCACCTTGATATAGCCAACTGCAGTAAACGATAAGAATGATTTTTAAGCATTGAGACAATATTGAGACCTGGCTTGTGTATGTGTGCCATTCAGAGGGTGAATGGGCAAGACAAAAGATTGAAGTGCCTTTGAACGGAGTATGGTAGTAGGTGCCAGGCCCGCCGGTTTGAGTGTGTCAAGAACGGCACACTTTTTCTCGCTCACCACCCAAAGGACATCCAGCCAACGGCAGGCCAGTGGTCGAAAACGGGTCATTGATGAAAGAGGACAAAGGAGGCTGACATGAATTGTGCAGAGCAACAGACTGGCTACATTTTTTCAAATGACAGTCTAGTACAACATTGGTGGCCAAAGAACCATAAAATAATGCACAACTCATTGTACTTTGACTCAAATGGGGAATGGCTGCCAACGAACTTAGAGTTCCACTTCTTTCAGCAGGAAACTGCAGTTGCAGGAACAAAAACACTGGACACTGGAGAATTGGAAAAACATTGCTTGGTCTGATGAATCCTGGTTCCTGTTGTTTCACACTGATGTCAGGACTAGGGTATGGAGAAAACCACATATACCTGCATCCATCATGCCGGGTGTCAACATTGCATGCTGCTGGTGGTGGCGTGTGGTGGGTTTTCATGGCCCACACCGGGCCCCTTGATAAAAGTGGAGCAATGTTTAAATGCCACAGGATATCTGAACATCATTGCCAATCAGTTGCATCCCTTCATTGCAGCAGTGTATCCATCTGAGAATTGATCTTTTCAGCAGGATAACGCCCCATGCCACAAGGCTAGGATTGTCCAGGAATGGTTCCACGAACATGACAGTGAATTCAGCTTCCTACGGTGGCCTGCCCAGTCACCAGATCTCAATCCAAATGAGCTTACGTGGGATGAGATGGAACGAGCTATTTGGAGTAGAGATCCACTACCAGCCAACTTGACACAACTGTGGGAAGCATTGGAGTCAACATGGGCCAGCATCCCTGTGGAACGCTTTCGACACCTTGAAGATTCCATGCCCGACGAATTGAAGCTGTTCTGAGGGCAAAAGTGGGTGCAACTCAATATTAGGAAGGTGTGCCAAATGGTTTGTGTACTCTGTGTATATAAAACACAGGAAAATCAAGATTTTTGACTGTGCTGGGCCTTTAAGCCTTACCCAGAATTGACAAACACGCCAACAATGAATGCGATTGTCTGAGGATGGCGCTGAGCCTTCTGACATAAAAAGAAAAGGGGACAGTTTGATGATAAAGCTTTATATATACTGTAGGTTTTAAATCCAGGCATGTCACATGATCGTGCAAAACAGACCCTAGCCTGGAGGAATGAACAAGTTAATGGATGTTTGAATGAATTGTTGTGTGTTTGTCTATAGTCTTTGTCAGTCTGCATATAGTCATGGCAGAGTTTCTACAGGTAGATGGAAGATGTATGTAGCCGCAGTCATCAATAGATGTGATGTGTCACAGGATGACCACTAGAGGCTGACAAACCACTATGACCAGGAACAGAGACCCAGTGACCACAAACACTGGTATCACACTTGCACGCACGCACACACACACACACACACACACCGTCTTGTACAGCTAACCTTGTGGGGACACACAATTCAGTCCCACTCAGTCCTATTTTCCTGAACCCCTAACCCTGAACCTAACCCTAACCCGTACTCTTACCCTAACCCAAAAACCTCATCTTAAACCTAACCCTAAAACTAACCCTAACCCTTAACGTAGTTCTAACACTAATTCTAACCTTAATCCTAAACCCACTAGAAATAGCATTTGACCTCATAAGGACTAACAAAAAAACACACACACACACACTTCTACATGCACACACACACACACACTTCTGCATGCACAAACACACTCATATACATGCTAATATGTTGTGTACACACATACACCCCGTCTTCACACATTGATATGCAGTCTGTACACTAGCACAGGGTAATCATTCGACCACTACAGACAGAGCAAAGGAGGAAAGCCTGAGATGTTTCATTTCCTGTTTCAGACTAGCCCAGAGCTCTTGAGCGGCAGAGACTGCCTGTCTGCCTGCTCTCCCAATGTCTGAGGTACAGTAGCCAGGGTAAAGACATTGGATAATCAATACATCAAGAATTCCTGCATTCGTTTGGAACAGTAGTTGTTGAGTTGGAATGCCATTGTTGGATCAATTAGAATGCTGAACGTGGGAATGTCCATGGATTCCTGATTTTAGTTATGTTGAGTACAGTCAAAACATTTTTGGAAACCCATTCATTTCCATCTTCTACTGCCAGTGTGGGAATACTTGGAAATAGGAAGATATAAATTGAATACTCGATTCATTAGGAATCTTGGTCTTGAATTTCCCCAAGTGCTGCTCCACATTGAACGGGTGAGCGAGTTACTGGGAATACATTCCCAACTTGTACAACTTCTCGAGAACTTATTCCTTGAGTGCTTCTGTTGCGCTTTGTGGCATACTAGCACGTACTGGCACACAGTCCAGTTCACACTACTACACTTCCTGGTGCACGGCTGGTGCTGCTGAGAAGAGTGCTGCCCAGAAGACTACTGCTGAGAAGACCCCTCCCTTCAGTTGTCTCTCTCCACTTTCAGCGCCTCATCCCAGCGAAAGAAGTGCCAGGGCCCTGCCAGTGGTGCCAGGGTGAACAAGTAATTGCTGTGCATCCCTCTTGCCCAGTGTGGAGCCTGAACGGTCTGAACGTTAGCATGGGTGCCAGGCCAGCAGGCAGTGGGCAGTGCCTGGGCTCTCGCCCACGTCTTCCAGGGGCCAGGCAGGATGCTGAGCCTCCAGGGGCCAGGGGCTGACAGCAGCTGCCTGGGTTCCTGTCTGCCCACCTAGCCTCTCACCCGCCTGGTTCTCGCTGACCCTTTACTCCGATAGACTTTGTTAGGCTGTTATAGGCATTGTAGCACTCAGTGATGGATGAATTTGCGTAGTATGTTTGAATCTTGGATCTTAGCTTGCCAGCCAATAAACCTAGCTATCGCTAGCTTGTAACTGATATGGAAACTGTTACCCAGTACAGTACATCCTTGGGCAGTGGGACAACTCCTACCTAGAGTACCAGTAACAGGAACCAACACCATGGACATTAGCCAGGGTTAGAAGACTTAACCATCTGCTAGGAGATTCTGTTTAATCTCTATTCGCTCACAGTATAGTATCAGGACAGTGTAAAGCCTGGTCCCAGATCTGTTTGCACTGTATAGCCAACTTCTATGGATTATTGCATCAGCACAATCAGGTCTGGGACAATGCCATGGGTAGTATAAACCTCCCCTTGGCCATCTCCTTCCATTCTGCCCCTCAACCAACTACCCACCCCCCCCCCTCCAGCCTTGGTCCATTTCCTGGCAGACTAGTCAGCCCATGGTGGGAGACCCCGGTAGAAGTAATACTCTCTAAACCTAGAATCAGCTTACCCACCCCTAATCTTAACCTTTAAGGTTGAAACACAAAACTGACCTTTAGATCATTTATTTAAAGTGGAACTGATATCGTTTTAACTACTTTGCAGATATGTAGCATACAGACAGTCATAAATATCAGTTCAAAATATAAAATGCACAATTTATACTTTATTGGAGGTTTTAATAGGTTCTATTTGACTTAAAATTCCATTATGTATAGAATACATGGAAGCAGTCAATGCATGATTGATATAATTCACCAATACATTGTTTGGTAATCTAATAAATATTGCTATCAGGTTGTAAATCACAGCTCATACAATGTTTGCTGCCCTCAGCCAGTCGGGTGATGCACTGTTTCAGTTTCACTCAATATTTTGGACAAAAACAAATCGAAAGTAAGGCGGGAATCTCAACACAATAAAACTAGCAAGGGCAAAAATTCACAGTTCATACCTTTGCTAATAGGCTGTCTGTCTGTCTGTCTGTCTGTCTGTCTGTCTGTCTGTCTGTCTGTCTGTCTGTCTGTCTGTCTGTCTGTCTGTCTGTCTGTCTGTCTGTCTGTCTGTCTGTCTGTCTGTCTGTCTGTCTGTCTGTCTGTCTGTCTGTCTGTCTGTCTGTCTGTCTGTCTGTCTGTCTGTCTGTCTGTCTGTCTGTCTGTCTGTCTGTCTGTCTGTCTGTCTGTCTGTCTGTCTGTCTGTCTGTCTGTCTGTCTGTCTGTCTGTCTGTCTGTCTGTCTGTCTCAAGCTAGAAACACAGGACCTTGTTGGAGCTAGGTTGCTAGCTGCTGGTTGGATGTAGCTAATGTCATATCTTGGACCAGCTGGTGAGTGGCAGACTTTTCCCCCAAAAAACTTTGTAGCTGCTTCAATGGCTACAGCTAATCAAATCAAATCAAAATGTATTGGACGCATACACAGATTTGCAGATGTTATCGCAGGTGCAGCTAAACACTTGGGTTTCTAGCTCCAACAGTGTAGTAATAATACCTAGCAATACACAACAATATGCATATAATCCAAAAAGTTTAAAGAAATATCAGTATGTAATATCAGAAATAAAAGTATGTGGACACGTGCTCGTCGAACATCTCATTCCAAAATCATATGCATTAATATGGAGTTGGTCTCCCATTTGCTGCTATAATAGCCTCAGCTCTTCTGGGAAGGCTTTCCACTAGATGTTGGAACATTGCTGCGGGGACTTCCATTCAGCCACAAGAGCAATAGTGAGGTCAGGCACTGATGATGGGCGATTAGGCCTGGCTCACAGTCGGCGTTCCAATTCATCCCAAAGGTTTTCGATGGGGTTTAGGTCAGGGCTCTGTGCAGGCCAGTCAAGTTCTTCCACACCTATCTCGACAAACCGTTTCTGTATGGACCTCGCTTTGTGCACGGCGGCATTGTCATGCTAAAACAGGAAAGGGCCTTCCCTAAACTGTTGCCACAAAGTTGGAAGCACAGAATCGTCTAGAATGTCAATGTATGCTAAGATTTCCCTTCACTGGAACTAAGGGGCCCGGACCATGAAAAACAACCTATTATTCCTCCTCCACCAAACGTTACAGTTGGCGGGGGACATAACCTGGCGGGGGATCTGGGGGTCCTCCCAAATAATTATTTTGGGCATCTAAAGTTAATTTCCTGCATTTTTACAAAATCCAATATGCCGTCTCTATTTAGAACAAAAAGTAAGAAAAAATGCCCACAGTCATCAAGCTAGGTAAGAGATCATTATTAATATGTTTAAGTGGTTGATAAGACTGAACTAGATCAAAGGTAATTCAATAATAAATATTGTGTTGCACCTTTAACCAATAGCCTAACAAATGAACAACTTTTGAAAAAAGACAAAGACTTTTGATTGTCTTTATTAAGACATCCTCCATATCAAATTTCAGTCTGAAATTCCAGACCGAACCCACCAGTCTCGTCAACAACTCCACGCTCTCCCAACACAAGTTCCTTCCCAGTTCCCACCTTTTAATTGTTCTAATTCCCAAGGGAAAGGTTCGGAAACTACAATAAAAACACAAACCAAATACACCTCCATTATACATTATAACATTATAACACACAGAAACAGTACACCCTCCATATAACTCATCTCATAGGCCTAATAGCACTGTAGAACTATTTTTACTTGCACACAACATAGCTGGGTCACCCAGTCCTGCCGCTAGGGGTCCACGGCCCTGTATTGGCCCAACCCAACACAACCCACTCAGCTTTAGGATTTTAGTGAAACGTTCATTTATTGGTTTTGGATATGTTAGGTCAAAGCCAGAGTGACAACCCACTGGACGGCAGACCCCCCAGGGCCAGGACTGAGCAGCCCGGCAACTAGGGACTCCAATAGTCGTACTGTATTCCATATAAGCCATGCAGACCTTATGAAAGTTGCCCAGTATACCCTTAACCTTGGAATAATCAAATGTAGTGATACATACAGTAACTTGACATCGTGGGAGGATAACCAGCCTTCCAATTAATGGCAATGCATTTCTTAGCCGCTATAAATGCTTGGGACTACAGTAGTAGGACATTTGTTCTGTCTGGTGCCTTAGCGTTTGAGCGAGCGAGAGCCAAAGAGAACTGCAGGTTTTTAAGCGAAAGTATGTCAATCGCAAGGCTTACTTGAATTTCCGCAGAAAATCCCCAGGCGACAACAGTGATCAAACTGAGATGCGGTTGCATCGATACGTCATTTCCAAACGTTCTAGGAATGTGTGAAAACGTGAGAATTAGCATATCTATGTGCTCGCTGGTCACAACATGTTGAAAGATTCTCATTCTTCCTAAGGGGCGGTGTATGTGAACAGATTAGAATAAGATTTCATGGTGCTGAATCTGTGCCAGTTCCTCTTTTAAGGGCAACCATCCTACTCCTATGGTGGAAGCCCCCGTTTCCCTACTCCGTGGAAGCTCACGTGGTAGGGATGCCTTGGCGCTGTACTCATGATGGGGCAGCAGGTTGAGTTTGACTCTCCGGTGCTCGGAGTTCACTCAGCCCCCGCTGTCATAAGAATAAATATTTGTGTGGCGTTTGGGCCCGATTGCTGCTCCGAGACCTGTGGAATGTGACGCTGTTATGCACAGATGTCCTTGTAAACCCAGTCCAGCAGAGGCACGCTCAATGGCGGCTTATGTGCAGGGGACCACTGTAAGGCAGTGTGTGTGTGTCATTCTGAAGGAGGTTGTGTTCTGTGTCATTGAGTGTGCGTCGGTGTGCTACTGTATGTGTTTGTGTGTGACTCTCATTTTTTGTGTGTGTGTGTGTCCTCATAGTGTGTGTCTATATGTCTATGTGTACATAGTATTCAGTGTGTGAGGCAACTTTATTAATACAACCATCTTTTACTTCAGTTTACGCAGCCACTCGTCTACTCCATACACATTCTTTGTTTTTGAAGCCATTGGTCAGAGGGAGGACAAATAAATGAGAAATGTTCCTCTATTATGTTCCTCTGCTGCATTATTTTCATTTCGTCCGGAACTTAAGCTCCCTGAAATGTATTGCTAACATTCTGAAGCCAGAGGTGTTATTGAGTGAAGGCAGTGTGTCAAATGTTTGGCTCGAAAAGCAGATGTCCTATGCCAGACTTACACACAGACTTGTACACAAAATCAGAGCTTACTCTAGGTCTCGGGACATGACCCAAACACACACACGCTCGCAGACACACCCCCTACCTCGAAAACAGAATGATTTAAAAAAAACAGAGTCCGCAAACACCTTTATTGACGTTATGCCAGTACTGCTGGACCTTGCAGGGAGTTGGGGACACACAGGGTCGGGACAGTTTATGATTAGGGGCGACATACGGTACACAATGTGGACAGAGTGGGATTGGTTTGGACATGGAGGAGAGGGGACAACTTGGGGACAGTTTAGACCGCGGGGGGACATGGGATGGCAACATGCAGTAGATAGATATAGAGACAAAACGTGCACACACAACATCCTCTCATTGTAACCTGGTGAGAAGATATCCACATGGGGAAATGCAGAGGGGACAGACATAGGAGTCAGGAGGGGGGCCGAGAGGAGACGGAAGGAGGATACCTACTCCTCCCTCACCCCCTTTACCTCCAGTTATACCCAGTTTCCCCCTCCCTCCCTGTATTCAGTCCCTCGGCCGTGATGATGCAAGACCCCCCCCCCCCCGAGGACCATCGGCTCCCCCCTGCCTGAGCGGACATGGCACCCACCAGCCAGGGATTCTGAGGTGGCGCCCAGACCCAGATTATTTATGAGAGCTGTAGAGTTGTGGAGACTGTGGTATTTTTTTCCCCCCAAATGCCTGAGATGGGAATGTGTGTTATGGGAATACAGAATCTCCTAGGCCCCTCTCTAACTCTCTCTTCCCACTCGCTCTCTCTCTCTCTCTCTGGCTCTGGAGTTAAACACTTCTCATTCACACACGCATGCATGCACACACAAATGCAAGCACACACACGCACACACTCAGGCACCCATGTAGTCACGCTCATGCAAGCGCACACAAACATTGCTATTTATGTTGTCCACAGTCTTGTCAACACACGTACTGGTTATGTCCATCAGGAGTCTGTGGTTCCCAGTGTGTGTGTTTCTTGTAGGGCAGTTAGCCTACATTCTAACTTTAACTCTGTATGTTTTCAGTCACTGCAGTTTTGCTGTCAACATAACATTTTATTTCAGTCAATTCCAGTGGTGAATTGGGTATTCCAATCCAAGAATTTAAAAATGATCTGAAAATAAATAACCTGGGGGTAGACGTGACATAGTAAAAATAAATCCAGGACACTCCAATTAGTATGATATGTTACGTTTCGTATGGTATGTTTTAATTTGTGAATGTCCATCTATTTCGTATGATATGTTACGAATTGCAATTCGTACAATATGTCACGAATTTGCAAAACGTGTGATATTTTGCGAATTCCAATTTGTTGTGGCTAATTTTAGCTAGGTGGCTAAGGTTAAGGTTAAGGTTAGGAGTTAGTTTAAAGGTTTAGGGGAAGGGTTAGCTAAGTAGATAAAAAGTAGTCAGTAGTTACAAAGTTGCTAAAATACTAAAGGTGTCCGTGATGAGGTTCTAACACGCAGCCTTTGAGTTGCTAGATGTTCGCTTTATATGGCCACCCAACCCGACCAACGACCCTACTTTAGTTTTTGCCTTAAGTAACCTTCTGTCTTATGTAACCATACCAAACGTAACAGATCATACTAATTTGAATATTTTACGTATTTACGTTTACTATGCTACGTCTAGTCTATGAGATCAGGCTGAAATAAAACTTCACTACATCTCAACTGAACTGAAATGGAATTGATCCTGAACACTGATCTACCCCAAAGGACTTTTCGTAATAAATAGATATGGCCGATGACTATGCTTATGGTGCTTACGTGGGAGCAGACCGCGTCACAGCGGTGGGGGGCAATAACATGGATGCCTGGGTATCCGGCATTAAGTATCCGGAGAAGTATACGGCATTAATGCCGTGTTCCACATGCCCAGAATAGCCAGCTGTTCACGGATATCCCAGGACACACAAACACTGTAAATTAGCCCCCACTGGCAGGCAGGGACAGGGTGGAGGTTGGGGTAAGAGGGTTTGAGACGAGCCTGAGGAAAGGTGGAGGGGTGAAGGGAGGGCGTGTGGAGGGTTGGGCGGTGTGTGTGTGTGTGAGGGGGGGGGAGGGAGGGGGGGGGGGTCAGCATGGGTCAGGTTGGCGTCTTGGGTATCGCTTCCCGGACGTCGATGCCCGAACAAGTCACAAACTGGAGAAACGATTAGACGGGGAGAGACCCTGCCGGAGGTCCCACCGCCACAGTTACTGCAGCCAGAAAGGGGGAGATACAGAGAGGGAGGGAGAGTGGGAAGTGGAGAATGAGACAGCAACGGGTAAAGAGAGTAGGCGTTGCGGCATGGTGTCGTCGCGGAGACTGAGTTTGACGTCGATAACATGTGTTAAGAAGGTCCACCTTTCTGGCGGCATCCTGTTTCTTTAAGCAGAAGGCCTGCCTGGCACTCTCCCTCCTAACTAGCCCAGTGGTGGACGGAATATGGAAACCTGGGAGGCTCTTGTCACTGACTCTTGCTAGTAAACAAACCAAATACCGTGGGAAAGAAGAGGTGTGAAGCCGAGGATGCTGCTGTCTCCAGGGCCGTCTCTCTCTTAAGACCAGTTTTTCCTCTGCTGTCAGCAAGAAATCAAATGTCCCTACCCCCCCCCCCCCCCCCCCATCTCACCGATGGGTTGAACTCCTGAACTTTTTCAAATCCACCATGTGCCTTTTTATTTGTTGGCCATGTGAACCTTTGCGGAGCTCCAAGCCAAAAGCGTGCTCAGAGTTTAGTTATCCGTGTTGCGAAGAAACTCTCTTAGACGATTCACGCTTGTTAATGCTGGATTGAAAGGCAGGTGGCTGGCGTTTTCAAATGCTGCTCGTCATGATTGCACAAGATAATGTTTGACTTTAATTAACAAATATGACCATATTTAGACATTTTGTTTTTACTGCAGAATATGAACATAAAGTCGTATGTCTGCAATAAAAGCTCCAAATAGGTACTGTACCGGAATGGAGAATATCGCTGGTCTCAATGACAACCTGAGGCTTGGAATATTTGAGAAAACATGACCATCAGCAGGCAGACATTTTTAACCTTGACATTTTTGGGACATACCGCTCTTTATTAGTCCAATCTAAGTGGGTGCCTTATTAGTCCTTCCTATCACCAACTTATCCACGAAGCCCAGCTAAAATGTTCTTTCCAATTTTGGGTAACCCCCCTTTTTCCCTCTCTTTTTTCCCCCTCTCGATGTCTTGCAAGCTTCGCAGCTTGTCATTTTTAATAACGACCTGAAATTGAGGTCTGGGTTTTGGGGTGGAGTCTCCAGGAATGACTAAGTGGGCTGGTTGGACACCTTGGAAACCCCAGGGTATGGGAGTAGCTGGAGGATTTCACCCCGAGATGGGATACACACTGCCTGGCCACAAGAATGAGGCCCTGGCCTCCCCAGCTTTCCTCCTGGCTCAGCACACATACCCCTTTGGAAACTGGACTGGCTGGCTGGCTGGTGGGGACGGGGCTGCTCAGGGAAAAAGATGGGAAGACGGGTAGTTTGCAGTGTGAGAGAGTCAGGAGGGAGGGAGTGTTGGGGGCTTGTAGGCTCATTCATATTTTCTTCCCCCTCATCCAAGCCAGCCAAACCTCCTTGGGTGAATCAGCGTTCCTCGTAAACAAGCAGCAAACACACAATGGCGCCTCCGACCCTAGAGAGAAGAGAAGGAGAGGGAAAAAGAGAGGGAGAAAGAGAGGGAGTAAGCGTGCCAGCTCCAGACAGACGTCCCTGGTGAAGGGAGAGCAGCCAGTCGCCAGCGGTGGTGGTGACGGTGGCGGTGGCCATTCAAAACAAAAACACACAGAGAGAGAAAACAGTGAGGGATCAAAAAAAACAGAACAGCGTGTATAGGTGGACTGCCCAGGCAAAAATAAATAATTGTTTTGAACCAGGATCGTGAAGTTCTAATTTCTCCCTCAAGACTGCGAAATATATCATCTCTCACCGATCCAGCTTGTCTGAGGACGCCGTGTCAACGCCAGCAGCGGTTTCAACGCCAGCATCCATCGTCAATCACAGATCATGGTGCTCGGAGACCCCAGAGACTATTCAAACAGTATGACATTGTTACGCTCACGCAGCATTTACTAAACTGTAATCGCCCACAAACAAGCACCATGACTCACAGCTTGTGTTCTTTGAGTTTTGTGATCGTGACCCGTTTCGCATCGAGGAACACTTTTGGAGAATATTCACAGCAAAAAAATGATATTGACCGTCCTGACAGATTTATACGACTTCCTTCTGGTCTTATTTTAGTCACGAGGTATTCTGTGATTGCACACAAAGAATACAGAGCTCCTCATTAGCCTAATGTATTCGGATTACAGGCAATTAGAGCTTATTACCGTTCTGGGGGAACCATGCCATATCTGCTCTTTGGATTCCTAATGGGGGAATGTATTGCCTGCTGCGCGGGATGTTGTAGCAGTTGTACTGTAGCATAGCGCAAATATTAACAATTCATCTCCCTCTCACCTGGAAGTCTCAACCCGAGCTAATCCAGAGACATGGCGACTCTAATAGCCCAAATAAATCACTTTGATTTCTTCAAACCAGAACCTCATGGATTGTTGTCTTTTGGAGCAACAGACATGGAAACTAAAAGCATGGGTAATACTGGGAGGAGGGAACGTATTTCTGGAGTTTCTGCTCAATTGCAACATCACAGACTGCTTTTTGTTGTTGTTGTAGTTATTGATGGATTGCACTTCCATCCATGGTCTTTCTTCATGGGAATGTGACGTGCAGAACCAGAATCAAACGTAAAGTGATATTATTCTCTCCCTCCATAGCCAAAACCTTCGCTCGCCTCTCTGCCACCCTTGCATTACTTTGCTATAAACGGAGATTTTCAGTTCCCTGTCCAATCATTCCTCCAGGTGCTTTCTGCGTAATTATACATGCATTTCATAAGCCATTTTTTCGTTCACTCTCTCTCTCTCTCTCTCTCTCTCGCTCTCTCTCTCTCTCTCTCTCTCTCTCTCTCTCTCTCTTTTTCTTTCTTTCTTTTTTATTCTGCAGAGATCCTGTAAGTAATCATCCAGCTGTGTCTTTGTAGTGGTGAGTGGCGGGCCTGGCGGGGCTGCTAGAGATTTGCGTTTCAGGTCTGCTAACATTGTTAATTAGGGCCTCGGTTTGATCTGCATATGTTCGGCTGGTCACTGCTGTTTGGTTGGTGCCGTTTGCTCCGGAGACTGCTCTCCGCAGGGCCTGGGACTTGGAAACTATAGGGACTGACGGTCAGGACGGACGGATCGACGTTCATAAGGATGGAGAGATGGATTGTTTGACTGGTGAACAGACTGACTGAAGGACTGACAGACTGACAGATTGGCATAAGGGTTGAGAGACGGACGGACGGACTAACTGAGGGGCGGACAGAAAGACAGACAGGAGGCAGAGAGATGCACTGATTTGACTGACAGACACAAAGACTCACCAGCTGACTGATGAAGAGTTGACCGATTGCCTGGCTGGTTAGATAGCTGAGTAGCCAGCTAACTGAGCTGACTGACTGACTACCTTCTAATAGGCCTGGTGACCAACCAACCCATCGACTGACTGACTAACTGACTGACTAATACAAGCATAAGCTGGGAGTCTTCATCTTTTTGGCGGTTCGTCTCTGGTAACTTGTTGACAGTGTATAGGTCTATGTTTAGGTACAGGAGCTTATTTGTTTGCTTCATTATGTGTTCATGTTGTGCACTTTGTTGTTCTGCACTGTATGTATATATGTATGTATGTTGTTAGGTATGGATCTGTGAGCGTTTGTTTGTGTGTGTGTGTGTGTGTGTGTGTGTGTGTGTGTGTGTGTGTGTGTGTGTGTGTGTGTGTGTGTGTGTGTGTGTGTGTGTGTGTGTGTGTGTGTGTGTGTGTGTGTGAGTGCTTGTGGGTATCTGTGTGGTTATGTGTGGTTATGTGTGTGTGTGTGTGTGTGTGTGTGTGTGTGTGTGTGTGTGTGTGTGTGTGTGTGTGTGTGTGTGTGTGTGTGTGTGTGTGTGTGTGTGTGTGTGTGTGTGTGTGTGTGTGTGTGTGTGAGTGCTTGTGGGTATCTGTGTGGTTATGTGCGTGTGTGCTTGTGAGTGACTGAGTAAAGAGGCCTCAGTGTTTAGACCACCCTGCCTGCTGGGCTGAGTGACAACGTGGGCCTCGGGCTCCCACAGAACACACACACACACACACACACGCACGTCAGTGGGCTCGTTTTTCATCACGTTGTTTTCGACTCTATTACTGTCTCATGACTAAACACATATCGTTCTCCAAAAGAAAAATGGAATAAATCACCCGGGATCAGAAGGGAACACACAATCTGTATTGCAGTACCACCCAGCAGTATCAAATGAAATATGGCTGCGTCCCAATAGACTCATCTGGCCTCCTTCCCGTGTCTCCTTTCCTTTTTCACCACTAATCTGAATAGACTTAGAATATACTCGTAACATTACAGTAGAGACCTATCCAGTCAATATACTGTACCTATCAGTGGTCACAGAGGAAGAGAGACAAGGAAAATATGTGATTAAACAATAAACTATAGGGGCTTATAGGCCTTATTTCCCCAAGCAGTTTTCCCTCTCAAGTCCAATCCAATCTTCCACATTTTATGACCTCTCATTGGAATGCCTGAGTCGAGCCACCAGCCAGCCAATAGAATGAAGTGCAATCGTTCGTAAGAGTGTGTTTTTAGGCCTGCAAGTCCCCACTTTAGGCCCAGATATTATTTGTTTGAAGGAGAGAAATGAAAAGCAGATCTTTGATGCCATTCCAATGACTGTGATGATGTCACCCGTAGGCTTATTATTGCCATCTCTCTCTCTCTCTCTCTCTCTCTCTCTCTCTCTCTCTCTCTCTCTCTCTCTCTCTCTCTCTCTCTCTCTCTCTCTCTCTCTCTCTCTCTCTCTCTCTCTCTCTCTACTCCGTCTCTCTCTCTGATCCTGTTAATTTTCGTTTGAAGACTGTCTCTACTGTAGCTACCCCCCACCCGCAAAGGACTTTTCCAGAACACACACACACACACACACACACATGCACAAACATGTTCATGCACACACACATACACACATCTACACCCCCACATGCATACTCACAGAAACATTCCACCACAGCCTGTATTCGTACAAGCAGCAAAGAGACCATGCACACGCACACTCCCCACCTCCCCACAAATCCCTGTACGCCAGCCACCAACCCAGCCCAGCCTATTCCGAGCCCACCCTAGCCAAAGCCTCAACAAGCAACATGAGTTCGAACCTCAGACAGAGGCAGCAGCCAATGCCTGTTCTTTGGTACTCTGGTTGTCTGGATGGATTCATTGGAACAGTTGACAGTCTCTCTCTCTCTCTCTCTCTCTCTCTCTCTCTCTCTCTCTCTCTCTCTCTCTCTCTCTCTCTCTCTCTCCTCTCTCTCTCTCTCTCTCTCTCTCTCTCTCTCTCTCTCTCTCTCTCTCTCTCTCTCTCTCTCTCTCTTTCTTTCTTTCTTTCTTTCTTTCTTTCTTCCCCCCCGTAGTGGATTTACCAATGTTCTGAAAATGGTGAAATGTGAATTCTGTCCTGCTAGCCAAGGGTGAACTCTGTGTGCACATCCCCTATACCAGGTGTATAACACCATTAGATCTGTGTCTTGACCAGCTGGAGCTCTGACAGTGAGGTGTGTCATATAGACTTTGTCTGTGACCGCAATTGCAGTAAGCTCTGTGATTTTTGCATCGTTATCACTTGCCTGCGTAGCTGTATCACTCTCCTACGGTAGCTCCGTTATGTAACGTTTCATTCGACTTTGGCTGAAATGGTTGAGGTTCTTGGACTTCTATATGTAATGTCTGTGATGACTCCTATAGCTCAGACTATAACCTCTCTGCACTGGATATCCTACAATGTCAGTATCTAACTGGTGTGGACATGGCAGAATTATGGCGTATTTAGGCATATTTGAAATGGTGAAATTACGGCATGGGGTGGCATTTTATTTCCATGGCAATTTCCCACTGTCCACTAGGGGCAATGCGAGTGCCTATTACCGCTCCCGAGGATTGAGAGTTCAATCCGAGTGCTAGGCACTTGTTTAAATTTAACCAAAATATTGTATTAATTATTAATTCCTAAAATTAACCGTCAATGTTAGTTTCAGTTTACTTTTGCGCAGTTTGACTGACGGCTAAAATATGTAATACAGACGGTCCCACACGCCATAATTAAAAGGGCCAGCCATATCTCTGTTGCTGCAAGTATGGCCAGGTATGGCGTTTTCTTTGAGGGTGCGTTGGGATATGGCTATCCCATTAATTGTGTGTATGCGAGATTGTGTATTTGTATGTGCATGTTTATGTTTGTGTGTGTGTGTGTGTGCGTTTGCATGCGAGTGTATGTGTGTGTCCCATTCCGGCCTTTTGCCTTATCTGGATGACAGTCACAAGTCTGTACTGTTAGCGGTGTGTGTGTATGTGTGTGTGTGTGTGTGTGTGTGTGTGTGTGTGTGTGTGTGTGTGTGTGTGTGTGTGTGTGTGTGTGTGTGTGTGTGTGTGTGTGTGTGTGTGTGTGTGTGTGTGTGTGTGTGTGTGTGAAGCGGTGTGTTATGGTGTGAAGCGACGTGTGTGCGTGTGATGACACATGGAAAGCGAGAGACAGTGCTAACAGTAACACAGACAGACTGCTATCTGCAGTGAGAGACATTCGCCTCGCTCACTCTACTGGCGGCCACGGGAACATCAAAGGGAGTGGCAACCGCAGTGCTGCTTTCCCCAATGATTAAAAGCAGGACCCACGGTAATGTCTGGATGGCAAATGTGAAACTAATGAGGGAAAATATTTGACAGCTCTGCCGTTGACTTGTGAAGGTAGAGAGCGAGAGAGAGAGAGAGAGAGCGAGAGAGAGTGAGTGTGCGTGCGTGATTTATCTGTTTGCTTCTCGTATGCACTGTGGGCCTACTTTGGTTTGTGCGTGTGTGCATGCATCCGCGTCTGTGTGTGTATGTGTTCATGTCAGCGGATACACCTTATGAGATGATGAGACGGGATGAATTTCAACGGCTTCACATCATTCCAATGTCTTTATCCTACCATAGCGTTTCAAAACAAATAGGGGAAACGGCCACAGCAGAAGCGCATATCAAGGACCAGCCATAGAGAGAAACTGGGACAGCCTCTCAACAGGTGATATGACGTTCCGCTGTACTTTACTGTATGACAGTCACCAGTGTTTTTCTCAATGAGTCAGATGAGGATATACTCCATTCAGCTCCAACATCCTGTCTCACTGTCTTAGGTCAGGGATGAGATGGGGCTATTTCTGAAGTGTGAGGGTGAGACCACCACAGACAGGCGCGTACGAGCGCATACACACACACACACACCGGTGGGGCATCAGGGGCCAGGTCAGTGTCACCGAGTGAGCTTATTGGCTCATTTGAAAGTGATGAGCTGCTGATGTCAAGAGAGTGGGAGAGTGTGAGAGAGAGAATAGTTTTTGGGACTGGAGCCTAGGAGAGGAAGAGGGGAATCACTGGTCTATGGTCTGGAAAATTTCAGCCACTGCATGGCGTCATAATCATATGCTCTAGTTTGGTTTTTAGAGATCCGTAGACGTGGTCCTGTTTTATATATTGATAAGGGTGATTCCTTTAAAACTTAAGGCCCTAACAATAGGAAATAAGCAAGTGAATTAACTGTCATCCATTGCATGGAGAGATCCGTATTGCATCTACTCTCCGGAAATGCATCTACCATCCGTTCTATTGGCGAACGTCCAATCACTGGAGAATAAACTGGACGAGCTCCGTTCGAGACTATCCTATCAACGTGATCGTAGGAACTTAAATATCCTATGTTTCTCAGAGGGTCGTGGCTGAACAAGTGCATGGAAAATATAAATCTGGCTGTTTGTTCTATACATTGCCAGGACAGAATGGAAGCATTGGGTAAACTCAAAGGTGGTGTTGTATGTCTCTTCGTTATCAACAGCTGGTACGCAATCTCTAATATTGAGGTCTCGAGGTTCTGCTCGCCTGAGTTAGAATACCTCATGATAAGCTGTAGACTATACTATTTACCAAGAGAGTTTTCGTCTATATTTCGTAGCTGTCTACTTACCACCACAAACCGATACTGGCACAAATACCACACTCAACAAGCTGTATAGGGCCATAAGCAAACAAGAAAATGCTCGCCCAGATGAGGCGCTATTAGTGACTGGCGATTTTAATGCAGGAAAACTGAAATCCATCTTACCTCATTTCTACCAGCATGTCACGTGCAACTAGTTGCAAAAAACAGTCTATATCACCTTTACTCCACACACAGAGATGCGTACCAAGCTCTCCCTCATCCTCCATTTGGCAAATCTGACCATAACTCTATCCTCCTGATTCCTGCTTACAAGCAAAAACTCAAACAGGAAGTACCAGTGACACGCTCAATACGGAAGTGGTCCAATGAAGCGGATGCTAAGCTACAGAACTGTTTTGCTAGCACAGACTGGAATATGTTCCCGGATTCATCCGATGGCTTCATTAATAAGTGCATCGACAACGTTGTCACCACAGTAATCGTGCATACAGTGAAGGAAAAAAGTATTTGATCCCCTGCTGATTTTGTACGTTTGCCCACTGACAAAGAAATGATCAGTCTATAATTTTAATGGTAGGTTTATTTGAACAGTGAGAGACAGAATAACAACAAAAAAATCCAGAAAAACGCATGTCAAAAATGTTATAAATTGATTTGCATTTTAATGAGGGAAATAAGTATTTGACCACCTCTCAATCAGAAAGATTTCTGGCTCCCAGGTGTCTTTTATACAGGTAACGAGCTAAGGACTAAGGACCTGTCATGGTTCAAACACATCAACACAGTTGTGAAGAGGGCATGACAACTTTTCTTCCACCCCAGGAGGCTGATTTGGTATGGGCCCTCAGAACCTCAAAAAGTTATATAGCTGCCCCGTTGAGAGCATCTTGACTGGCTGCATCACCGCTTGGTATGACAACTGCTTGGCATCTGACCGCAATGCGCTAGAGAGGGTAGTGCGCACGACCCAGTACATCACTGGGGCAGAGTTCCCGCCATCCAGGACCTCTATACCAGGCGGTGTCAGAGAAAGGCCCTAAAAATTATCAAAGAATCCAGCCATCCAAGTCATAGACTGTTCTCTCTGCTACCGCAGAGAAAGTGGTACTGGAGCGCCAAGTCTGGGACCAAAAGGCTCCTGAACAGCTTCTACCCCCAAGGCATAAAACTGCTGAACAGTTAATCAAATGGCTACCTGGATTATTTACATTGACCCCTTGTTTATTTGCACTGACTCTCTTGCGCCGGCTCTATGCACACTCACTGGACTCTACCCAAACACATACACACACACACACACACACTACATATGCTCACACACCCAAAACGCACATGCAAACATGCATATTGGCACCACACAACCACACAAACTCACACATACACACTTTCACACTCGTCACATATGTTGCTGCTATTCTGTTTATTATCTATCCTGATTGCCTAGTCACTTATATGTACTGTACATACATATTACCTAAATTAACTGAACTACCTCGTACCCCTGTACATTGACTTGCTACCGATAGTCCTTGTATATCGTCTCGTTTTTGTTATTTTATTGTGTTACTATTTCCTATTACATTTTTTGCAAAATGTTGTATACTTTTTAACTGTTGTGAAAAGCACTCGTAAGTAAGCATTTCACGGTAAAGTCAACACCTGTTGTATTCGGGGGCATGTGACAAATACGATTTGATGTTAATGCCAAGCAACAATACTTTAAGTAAAACATCAACACCTGATTTTATTCGAATATTATAGTGAACTGTCAATGTCAGGTAAACATATTTCTAAATATGTTAGTGTTGGGAACAAAACAAAAGAGAACGATTATTTGATGATTGATCTAATTGTTCCAACAAACCACATTTAACGTTGTAAAATTGAATTATTTCTCAATTAGTCCCTATTCAAAGATGTAATTGGCAATGAGTGTCACCTTTCATGTCCCTTCAATCATTTCCATTGTCCAAGAATGCCATTGTGGGAAAAACGAGTCACACAGACTTAAACCACTCGACTTGTTTGGATTTTCTCGATGGAAGGCCACATTCGTTGTAAGCCAGTACAAACCACAGAATACACACACACACACTCACATGCATGCGCACACGTAGACACACAGACCCCAGTTAGACACACACAAACCCACACACTCAGACACTCCTCCACATACACACAGACACACACATAGAGACCACCCTTAATCACAGAAACCGACACAAACCCGCATAGACAGACAGAGACACACACATACACAGACACGTACGTAGAGACCCACCGCCGCACACTCGCGAGGCCTCATGCGGGGGTGACATCATGGTTTGGATGACAGCACGTCTTCCAGCCCTATTAGTATGATTGTAGGTGGCTCCGCCAAACTGATTTATGGGTAATATTTGCGTCCCCCCTTCTGAGTGTTGATTTATGTTTCATATTCTGGCCCCTTTCACCCCAAACCACAAAACTTGGGAGGGGGAATCCTATCCAAATAATGACATTGTAGAGAGAGAGCTAGAGAGAGAGTAGAGAGAGAAAGAGAGAGAGTACAGAGAGTACAGAGAGAAAGAGAAGAAAAAAGACAGAGAAGGCAACACACCCGCCCACCACTACACACCTAGCGAGATAGACAGACAGACAGGTCTGCGGAACTGAGCATTGCGACTGGATCATATTTGATTCTGAAGACACACTTCCATCTGTCCGTCCGTCTGCCCATCTACTATCTCTTTGCCCCATCCTCTGTCTCTTTCTGACTAATTTCGTCCTTCTCCCCCTTTCCTCTATCATGCCATTACCTGACTGTGAACTGAGTGTCTGTCTGGACTTCCTCTTTTAGTGAGAGGGCAGGGCGGGGGGGGGTAGGATATGGTGGGCAGTGGGTCCAAGTCTCAGAGGTTTCGCTCAGGGCTGTTTAAAGCCCTATTAACTCTCCCCGTCTAGTGTGGCGTTGGAAAAAGGATTAAAAGAGAGAGAAACTCTGCCCGCAAGAAGCCACGTCTTCTTATGCCCCCCCCCCCACCCCCCCCCCCCCCACCGCCGCCCTCCTTAGATTTCGCCGCTCCCTCGTTAAATCAGACACTGGTCCCTTCACACACACACCACACACACCATGCACCATGCACCATGCACCCACACACACACACACACACACACACACACACACACACACACACACACACACACACACACACACACACACACACACACACACACACACACACACACACACACACACACACATTTGCGTGCATACACGCAAATCATCTGTGTTGCTTTTGCATTTGAAATGGCAATTAAGTCTTAAAGGAGTGATCTTGGAAAAGTAAGAGTGCCATGAAAAGACATACAATTAAAAGATGCCGTGTTTTGTTTTTTTTGTTGCCGCTTGACAATCAGAGGTTCTACTAGCGGCTAACCCGGTAGCCGATAAATGCTCAAACAAATGTCCAGATCACACAGTGTGAGAGGATAGCCTCTGAAGCCCCCCCCATGGCCCCCCCTCCTTCCTGATCTATCTCTCTGTCCGTCAAGTTCACATTCAAACAGGCTTTATTGACTCGGTATCAGGAAGCAGCTTTGCCAAAGTACGACACTGACTGTAGCCTACAGCAATCACTTTCACACCAACCGTCTGTCTTTCTCTCTCTCGCTCTCTCTTTGACCCACACTCACAGTAACTGTTTTTCTCTACGCTTGTCTCTCAATTCAAGTTCTTTCTCTTTTATTCTCTCTTTCTCTCTGCCAGCACATCTATTTGGGAGGCACCGGTTAACTTGTTTATCGGTTGTTTATGGCCGTCGTGTGCTGTCTGTCTTAACACAACACAGAACAGGTGGCCCATCCACGTCAGCCTAACTGTCTGTAGCCAAAGATTGAGTGGTACATATAACGTATCCCAAAGCATGAGGGAGCGGACCAAGAGGGCGTACGAGAGACCTAAACAACACAAAAATCACACCCTCTCTAAAGTTAAGACCCGTTCAAAACCTCAAGCGAGCTAGTCTTCACCTTAACTAACCCTCCAGCTAGATGTGTATTAGCTCAGCAGTCTACAGATATGCTGTAGACCGCGAATAGGTGGAAGACCTGTCGCTGCCCTTGAGCAAGGCACTTCAGCCTAATTTGCTCCAGGGCCACCGTACTACTATGGCTGACCCTGTAAAACAACACATTTCACTGCACCTATCCTGTATAAGTGACAATGAAACAAGTTCATACTCCGTTGAAGTGTATTGCAGTTGACCAGTCCCAAAATACTACATTCAACTGGCTCTGGATATTTGCAAGCATTCACAACTGAACCGAACCGTTGCATAAACCAGGAGTTCGCTCTACTGTAACTGTTTAGTTTCGTCAGTTCAGTTGGTATCAATCCTACCCTTACCGTAACCTGGTTGTTTGGCCTGACAATGGCTATGGGAATATTGTCAAAACGATATGATAAGCGATGATCCAACAGCCTAAAGAAACCTGGGAACAGGCGGCCCCCTATCTGTCTGTGAAATGGAACAGGGATCTGTTCAACCCCCCCCCCCCCCCTAACATTTAGAGGCTTAGGTGTGAGAGAGTGTCCTGGGGCTGTCTGTCATAATCTCTTCCTAAGGGACTGTGCGTAGGAGAGCGGCTCCCGAAAGGCCACTGGTAACCCAGAGAGAGGCTTCTAAGAAACCAATTGAAAGTGTGTGTGTGTGTGTGTGTGTGTGTGTGTGTGTGTGTGTGTGTGTGTGTGTGTGTGTGTGTGTGTGTGTGTGTGAATTATTAGATAACCGCCACCACATTCTACCTGCTGACTGACTGACAGGTGTGCTAGACGCCCCGCTGCCGCTGCACCTCAGCAGAGCATGCTGGGAGCTCTGGGATTCCCGGACATGTCCAGGAGCTACTGATTGATTGGTGGATAGAGGATGTCATCTTCCTGGTGATACCAGTGGGAACTACTTCTCCTGGCATTCTCTCTCCGAGATCCCTGGCACACCAACCCCAGTGGGCTGATTTACGGCACATATCCTTCCCTGACACGTATTCTTGTTCCCCGGAATTGTTGATTTCGATTTTCGTCGTCTTCCTAGTGTCTCTTCGACGTCTTTTCCGCTACAGTTTTCATATCCGGTGATGAGGTGGAGAAGCGGAGGTGAGGATGGAGGGAGGAAAAGGGGGATTAAAAGTGGATTCAAATGATGATGGCCTTGGCATGCCTTTTCATTAGAGTGCTGGTATGCTTAACATTTACTCTGACTATGAGTAATATATACACACACACACACACATACACACTCGCACCTAGTCATACACACTCGCACCTAGTCATGCACACTCGCACCTAGTCACGCACACTCGCACCTAGTCACGCACACTCGCACCTAGTCACGCACACTCGCACCTAGTCACGCACACTCGCACCTAGTCACGCACACTCGCACCTAGTCACAGAGGGCATACAGTTCAATGGAAAGAAGCTGTGTCACGGCCGGTGAGTTGATTTTCTCATACGTCTATGACAAACACAACTGTGGGTCTGCAAATGTTCAAACGGAAGGGTACAAGAGAGGAGGAAGCTAGAAAACGTTGGGACTTACCCAGGTTCTTTCTGGGTAATGCCAATGTTCACACCATGTGGGGTTCTGATATTCATGCACCCCCCCCCCATGTCCTCTCCTTTGTCGGTTTTGTCGGACAGTGTTACTAAGACTTCCTGTGACCAGCTGGGGAGTCACACCATTTCAAACCACCGTTGTCTGATTCTGATTTAATCAGGATAAATCCCTTTTTATGCGGGGAGACTTGGATTGGGCAAGAGACGTCCGCAAAACGAGTACAGAGGCATTTCAAATAACACAATACGAACACCAATACCAATACTGTAGTTATACACAAAACAATATACAGTATAAATATACTATTCAATGGATTGTTTGAGTGAGTTCTAATAGGTTTGTATGCTTGAACCAGGAATAACACCATTTCACCCCTTAGCCCTGGTGCTGGTCTTAGCAGTCAGGTCCTGTCACTCTTTGCTGTGTGACTGAAGTCACTGGGCTCTGCTCGGCTCGCTGCCACTACCTCTTATGCATCATCATCATCAATTAGCATTGGGCAGAAAGTAGTGTGGGCTAATTTGGGTCACTTGTGCGGTGTATGCTCTCTGTGGTGATAGGCTAGCCCTGATAACGTCTGTTCGGCTACATATCCTCTCTCTCTCTCTCCTCTTTCTTGATCTTTCTGGGGCTGGCAGGGTGTCAGACTTGATCGTCACACACTCGCACACTCCTCTCTCACGCACGCACTCACGCACGCACTCACGCACACACACACACACACACACACACACACACACACACACACACACACACACACACACACACACACACACACACACACACACACACACACACACACACACACACACACACACACACACACACACAGTGCCATTTGTAGGCATAAGCGACATAAGCGTCCGTTTAGGACCCCGCAGCCTCCTTTTTTTAGGAAGTCAGTTGGGGTGTTAACTTACTGTTATTTAGAATAGTAGAATACACAACGTGCCATTTCGAAATGTGTTTGTGCATCTGGGTTTTCGGGGGGGGGTGCTTGCTTAGGGTCTCCAAAATGCTAGAAATGGCCCTGCAAACACACACACACACTCCTCTGTGCATCTGAGGGCACTGATTACAGCTCTCCGTGGCTCTGTCATTGGCTCCCTGAGGAATGCCTTTCTGGGGGTGACAGGGATCTATTCCAAATAAGTGGTGGTCCTTTTCTCATCCAAATAGCATCCATTTTGTATTGGTTCAAAAACTTTCTGTGAATGGTCAATGCTCAGTTTGGTAATGCTCAGTTTAGTTGGAATTGAAAAATCATGCCAGATGGCAATGTGTGTGGGATAAATATGTATACAGGAGTGGGGCTCACCAGTCATTGTTGTGGGTTTCCTAGGGAAAGATTATGCCTCCATATAGTCGAGTCTATCAGGAATCAAGGTAAGACCCAGATGCAGACACGTCGAATTGACAATGGTTTAATATTCCAACAGAGGCAGGCAATAGACAGGTCAAGGCAGGCAGGGGTCAGTAAACCAGAGGTGGGCAACGGTACCGGACGGCAGGCTCAGGGTCAGGGTAGGCAGAGGTCAACAATCCGGAGGTGGGGCAAAGGTACAGGTCGGCAGGCAGGCTCAGGGTCAGGGGCAGGAAGAGTGGTCAGACAGGTGGATACAGAGTCAGTACAGGCAAGGGTCAAAACCAGGAGGGTGAGAAAAAGGAGAGACTGGGAAAAGCAGGAGCTGAGAACAAAAACACTGGTTGACTTGACAAACTGGAAATGGACAAACAGAGAACACAGGTATAAATACACAGGGGATAATGGGAAAGATGGGCGACACCTGGAGGGGGATGGAGACAATCACAAGGGGGGGGGGGGGGGGGGGGGCACACAATGCAAATAGTCCAAGTAGCCATTTGATTACCTGTTCAGGAGTCTTATGGCTTGGAGGTAAAAACTGTTGAGAAGCCTTTTTGTCCTAGACTTGGCACTCCGGTACCGCTTGCCATGCGGTAGTAGAGAGAACATTCTATGACTGGGGTGGCTGGGGTCTTTGACAATTTCTAGGGCCTTCCTCTGACACCGCCTGGTGTAGAGGTCCAGGATGGCAGGTGGCTTAGCCCCATGTAATGTACTGGGCCGTACGTCGTGCCCTCTTCACGACTGTCTTGGTGTGTTTGGACCATTCTAGTTTGTTGCTGATGTGGACACCAAGGAACTTGAAGCTCCCAACCTGCTCCACTACAGCCCTGTCGATGAGAATGGGGGCGTGCTCGGTGCTCATTTTCCTGTAGTCCACAATCATCTCCTTAGTCTTGGTTACGTTGAGGGATAGGTTGTTATTCTGGCACCACCCGGCCAGGTCTCTGACCTCCTCCCTATAGGCTGTCTTGTCGTTGTCGGTGATCAGGCCTACCACTGTTGTGTCGTCTGCAAACTTAATGATGGTGTTGGAGTCGTGCCTGGCCATGCAGTCGTGGGTGAACAGGGAGTACAGGAGGGAACTGAGCACGCACCCCTGTGGAGCTCCAGTGTTGAGGATCAGCATGGCAGATGTGTTGCTACCTACCCTCACCACCTGGGGGCGGCCCGTCAGGAAGTCCAGGATCCAGTTGCAGATGGAGGTGTTTAGTCCCAGGATCCTTAGCTTAGTGATGAGCTTTGAGGGTACTATGGTGTTGAACGCTGAAATGTAGTCGATGAATAGCATTCTCACATAGGTGCTCCTTTTGTCCAGGTGGGAAAGGGCAGTGTGGAGTGCAATAGAGATTGCATCAGCTGTGGATATGTTTGGGCGGTGTGCAAATTGGAGTGGGTCTAGGGTTTCTGGGATAATGGTGTTGATGTTAGCCATTACCAACCTTTCAAAGCACTTCATGGCTTCGGACATGAGTGCTACGGGTCTGTAGTCATTTAGGCAGGTTGTCTTTGTGTTCTTGGGCACAGGGACTATGGTGGTCTGCTTGAAACATGTTGGTATTACAGACTCAATCAGGGACATGTTGAAAATGTCAGTGAAGACACCTGCCAGTTGGTTAGCACATGCCCGGAGCACACGTCCTGGTAATCCGTCTGGCCCCGCAGCCTTGTGTATGTTGACCTGTTTAAAGGTCTTACTCACGTCGGCTACGGAGAGCGTGATCACACAGTTGTCCGGAACAGCTGATGCTTGCCTTGAAGTGAGCATAGAAGTAATTTATCTCGTCTGGTAGGCTCGTGTCACTGGGCAGCTTGCGGCTGTGCTTCCCTTTGTAGTCTGTAATAGTGTGCAAGCCCTGCCACATAAGATGAGCATCGGAGCCGGTGTAGTGTGATTCAATCTTAGCCCTGTATTGACGCTTTGCCTGTTTGATGGTTTGTCGCAGGGCATAGCAGGATTTCTTGTAAGCTTCCGGGTTAGAGTCCCGCACCTTGAAAGCGGCAGCTCTACCCTTTAGCTCAGTGCGAATGTTGCCTATAATCCATGGCTTCTGGTTGGGGTATGTACGTACAGTCACTGTGGGGAAGACGCCCTCGATGCACTTATTGATAAAGCCAGTGACTGATGTGGTGTACTCCTCAATGCCATCGGAAGAATCCCGGAACATGTTCCAGTGTGTGATAGCAAAACAGTCTTGCAGTTTAGCATCTGCTTCATCTGACCACTTTGTATGGGACACGCATGGTATACATTGTCCAACTAAATGCTTTCTTGCGGGTTCTTTCCCCGACAATGCGGGGAAAATAACCTGCAAGCAACAATACGAACATAAATGGGACCACTGACAGTGTTCTGTACCCCACAATTAAATCCCTCACTATGTTGTCATAATCCCAAAGTTGACCCTATGTTTGTTGTCTTTATGTCAGCTATACAACGCTATCGACTTACCTTGAATGGTATGCAAGGTGCACGTCTCTATGTTCATCTCTCTCTCTATATATCTAGAATCTAGCTTACTAACACAAATGGACAAGAGAAGTTCATTGGTCCTAAATATAAATGACGTGAGTTGTTATGAATGCTCGTGGCAGCAACTTGTTACTCCACTCTAATTGGT
This sequence comes from Salvelinus alpinus, assembly GCF_045679555.1. Taxonomy (NCBI): domain Eukaryota; kingdom Metazoa; phylum Chordata; class Actinopteri; order Salmoniformes; family Salmonidae; genus Salvelinus; species Salvelinus alpinus. The sequence continues at coordinate 24,903,755 of NC_092088.1, forward strand.
CTTGTTTATTTCCTGTTGACGAGTGTCACAGTAAATGTGGTCCCACATGTTTAATTGGGGAAGCGAGGTTTGAAATCTCCTTCCTGGTTATAATGAGCTAGAATGACCAAAATCGAGCCTGGTTAAACCAGACTGAATGATGCGCTCACATTAGCGCCTGGGTACCAATGCCCTTCAGCACATTTATCTTGGCCCCTTAAGTTAGTAATAGCTGTAAAATATACATATTTAGGAAAAGTCAAGGAAGGAGCAGGGTGTTGCAATTTTCGGAGGACATTTATTAAAATAGTTTTACTAAATCAAACGTCAGTGGCTGTAGTCCTATGGCAGTTCTAGTGTTTACCAGGCTACCTAACAAACAAGGTCCAAACAGCTATCAAAGGAAACCATGTGCAGGCTGTGCAGACTGCAACCATGTGCAGGCTGTGCAGACTGCAACCATGTGCAGTCAAGAAACAGACACTTGAATTGGTCTGAATCTGAATAAAAGTTAAATAGTGGCACAATGTGTGCCGTTATCTAATAGAAAATGGGACAAAATACAACCCTTTTGGGGGTAATGTTCATTTTTTTTCTCGGTGACATTTCTTTCACCACAACTAGCAAATAACTGTCGGTCTCATGGTAATTAACTGTTAATTAACAAACACATTTAGCATCTCCTAGCTTCCACAAATAGCCTACAAGCCATTTTTTTAAAGTCTAATATATCCATGTAATATAGCTTACACATTCATAATAAATCCATTATTTATTTTAGACAGGTTTAAAGAAGCATGATCTGAAGAAAATAATAGCATATCCTGAGTTGTCCTTATGTGGCTATGCCAAATGGCTGTGGGCTACACTAGTTGATTTAGCAGACACGATTTGCTTAGAATTCCGTGATATTATTTTATATAATTTTATAGTATGAAGAATACAATTGAACAAAGCTGAATGAAATATAAATATTTTCTCAACGATTTGAGGGAGTGTGCACATGCGACTATTCTGTGTTGAACGGTTAACAAAGAAATAGGTATTCCTATATGCTTAATTTAGAGATATTAATGTAACTTTGGGTTGTTCTGTAAACGTTGGGCTATATGTTTTGATTTTTAATACACTGTAAGGCTGCATGATGATTTGGAAAAAAGTCACTTGAAAGGCATGAGCTCTGCTTTGTTTTTTTGTGCAGGCTGTACACACTCCAATAGTCACTCATTCACAATTTGATAAGCACTTGATAATGCGTCAAATTTCACGGCGGCATCCCCAGCCCGTAATGCACCCTAAAAAAATCCATGTCTTTTGCGGCCCGGAGTGCTGCGTTATGCCCTTCTCCCTGAGTGTGCTGAACAATCTGAAGTGCCTCTCGCTCATATGGCTCTCTGTCACATGACCGGGTCTTTCTCACAGGCTACAAGTGAAGACAGACACATCGGGGATGCAACTGCACACATCCTTATCCAATTCCGAGGTGCATATTGAAGATATTGGAAGAACTGTCCACATTTACTTTTCGTCAGCCAACAAGATGAGTAGGCCTAACAAACAGCAAAAGCACTAGCCTATGTCAATCTACTATCCCCCATAGTACAAACGTTTACCTTTTCTATTCTGTGCGAGAAATAAATATTCCAAACATAGTCTGGGACAGTTGTGGGATGCGATAGATCCCAAATTAATACAACCACTAGCATCAAAACCTTTTTTATGCAATGTGGCTGACGCCACAGATCAGAATTTTTTGCTTAAAATGTTGATAAACTATTAGACTATTTCTTCACATTATAAGTGCAGCAATGCACACATGGTAGTAAACTATAAGCGCACATGTTCCAGTAGTGAAAAAGATCATTATCAAAAGTGACCACAATTGATGTGCTTAATTTTAAGAAGTTATTTGGCCACTTTGGGCTAGGCTACATGAGGTGTGTGAAAAAAAAGGCATTGTTTCTTATGCTGGGCATTATAAGTGACAATATTAAATCAAGGATAGTCTGATCAGTGACAATATTAGCCTATCACTATATTATATCTCGTCTTTACATAAACTAAATAATATATACTACCGTTCAAAAGTTCAGTTTCTTAGCAATTCTTAGCAATTTCTCGCAAGGAATAGCCTTCATTTCTCAGAACAAGAATAGACTGACGAGTTTCAGAAGAAAGTTATTTGTTTCTGGCCATTTTGAGCCTGTAATCAAACCCACAAATGCTGATGCTCCAGATACTCAACTGGTCGAAAGAAGGACAGTTTTATTGCTTCTTTAATCAGAACAACAATTTTCAGCTGTGCTAACATAATTGTAAAAGGGTTTTCTGATGATCAATTAGCCTTTTAAAATGATAAACTTGGATTAGCTAACACAACGTGCCATTGGAACACAGGAGTGATGGTTGCTAATAATGGGCCTCTGTACGCCATTTCCAGCTACAATAGTCATTTACAACATTAACCATGTCTACACTGTATTTCTGATCAATTTGGTGTTATTTTAATGGAAAATGTTGCTTTTCTTTCAAAAACAAGGACATTTCTAAGTGACCCCAAACTTTTGAACGGTAGTGTACGTGTGAGATTTGTTTTGATTTAGAACGGACCATTATCATGCATCTGTATCCAAACAGGGACAGCGGGAAAAAATACATGTCATCTATGCACTTAAATAGCGAATGGAGGACGCTTTTCCCCGTGATTTATTTTCATGCCAGCCAGGTAGGCTATACTCCTGTTGTAAATATAAGCAATGTGCTTAATATTAGGTAAGTTGAGAAATAAATATAGTAGGCCTGGCCTATAGAAAGCTGATGGGATCCTCTTTTTATTTGCGGCCATCACTCTGTTTTCTCTCTTTAATTGCATAGCCTATAGAAATGTTGCGCAACATGAGACCATGGGCTCTCATGAAGTGTTTGATTCGATTTTCAAATACATTTGCATTGATGTCAGACTGATTAGAGGGACAATAGAGTGCGGCGTACCAGGCAGTTAGCAAGTTTAGTAGGCTACTAATGACCAGCAGCAGCATCAGAGCTTGGAGAAGCCTAATTACCGTGACTAAACGGTCATGTGGGATTTGACTGCCTTCATGACTCGTGACTGTCGGTGTGCCGGTAATACGGTCACCGCGACAGCCCTGACCACAGCACTGTGGTGAACTAACTTACCTCGTTCAACTGAATGATGATTTTAGGTTTTCCTGTGTCAAAATCCTCAACCCAAAGTAAAAGTAAATGTGATAAAACGCACCTGTTACTTTAGCACCCACCTTTTTTCCTCTTCTCCCTCCCTCCACAAACACCCCACCACACACATCCACTATAAGCTTTTCCAATCTCCCCCAGTCATTAGCATTCACCACCCCTCTCCCTCCCCCTTCCCTTCTCTCTCTCTCTGTCCTCCCCTCCACTGTGTGTGAGAGAGTTAGTGGGGAGCTTATCGCCTGGCAACCACAATTAAAGTACAACAACTCACTCGGTGGCAGCCACCGTTCTGAGCAGGCACCTCGGTGTGACAGCACGCTCCGACTGTAGAGAGGGAAGACGAGAGAGGAGCGAGGGAGAGAGAAGGAGGGAGGGAAAGCGAGAAAGAGTTGAACAGGTGAATAACGCTGCCGGTGATTTGACCGCATCAAAGTGGAAGAGAGCTGCCGTTGGAAGAAGAGAGTGAGGGTTGAAGCTGGGAGAGAGAGAACGAGAGAAGGAGTGAGGGAGGAGGGAGAGCAAAGTGAAGAGTGGCGGGGGAAGGAATTATTTGACTGTGGCCGGCATTGGACGCGACAGGTATGTGTCTGTCGAGAGTCGGGTTGCAATGTGAAGGTATGCAGAAGATATGGGGAAGCCGTGTGTATTTGTGTGGTTCTTTCTACAAATTCAGGGAGGTTGTGGTTTAGCGTTGGCATGACAGGATTTCACAGCACCTGGTGCACAGGTATGCAAGCAAGCAGAGTCAGTACACACACACACACACACACACACACACACACACACACACACACACACACACACACACACACACACACACACACACACACACACACACACACACACACACACACACACACACACACACACACACACACACACACACACACACACACACACACACACACACACAAAGACACTGCACTTTTTTTTCATCAATTACCCTTTGTCTTTGTCCTTTTGAAAAAGAATATGCTTGTTTTGATAGTGTACTTACAGGCCAATGTTTGCATAAATGCATTTACCACTGTTAAAAGTCCAATTGTTTTTCCTGTGTCTTTCCCCACCTGTTCTACACCTGACATATGTCGGTCTTAAAGTACTATTTTAGAGGCGGACACCTGCCAATTCTCCAGGCAAACTATCCATTAAAAGAGCTGCGGAGGTGTGTGTGTGAGTGTGCGCGCCTGTGTAAAATGGACAGTTAGACACTCTTGTTCCCTCGGCATGGATGCTTGCCATGGCTCCATTGGGGTTTTTAAGTGCCACCACTCTCAGCCGTGTAATTGGCTGTAGGGAGAGAGGGCTGCAGGAAATGATGCTCGTGCAGAGGTGGCAGTCAGGGCACTGAGTGAAGCACTATGGAGGGACTGTCCGAAATGAACACTTGTAGTCCTCACTGTTGCTAATGTCCATTTGATGTGAGCAATTGTAATATAGATGTATAGCATGGTGGTTTTAGCATATATATATTTTTTTAACCTTTATTTAACTAGTAGGCAAGTTAGTTAAGAACAAATTCTTATTTACAATGATGGCATACCCCGGCCAAACCCTCCCCTAACCCGGACGACGCTGGGACAATTGTGCGCCGCCCTATGGGACTCCCGATCACGGCCGGGTGTGATACAGCCCGGGATTGAACCAGGGTCTGTAATGACGCCTCTAGCACTGCGATGCAGTGCCTTAGACAGCTGCATCACTCGGGAGTAAGTTGGGATGATGCTTTTATCTTACTGACCTACTTTTAGCTTAGAGACTTCAGTGACTTACTGTTAAAACATATGGGTAGTGCCTTTAAAGAGTATTCACACCCCTCGACTTTTTCCATATTTTGTTTGGTTGCGGCTTGAATTTAAAATTGATTAAAAAATGTGTTCTGTGTTACGGGCCTACACACAATACCCCATAATGTCAAAGTGTATTAATATGTTTACAGTATATATATATTTTTGTATTAATAAAAAATGAAACGCTGAAATGACTTGAGTCAATAAGTATTCAACCCCTTTGTTATGACAAGCCTAAATACGTTCAGGAGTAAAAATGTGCTTAACAAGTCACATAATAAGTTGCATGGACTCACTTTGTGTGCAGTAACAGTGTTTAACATGATTTTTGAATGACTACCTCAACTCTGTACTCCACACATACAATTATCTAAAAGGTCCCTCAGTCGAGCAGTGAATTTTCAAACACAGATTCAACCTCAAAGACCAGGGAGGTTTTCCAATGCCTCACAAACAAGGGCACCTATTGGTAGATGGGTAAAAAAATCTACAAAAATACAGACATTGACTATCCCTTTATGCATGGTGAAGTTATTAATTACAAAGATACAGGTATCCTTCCTAACTCAGTTGCCGGACAGGAAGGAAACCGTTCAGGGATATCACCATGATGCCAATGGTGACATAAAAACTGAGGATGGATCAACAACATTGTAGCTACTTCACAACAAAAAATATTACAAAACACGCATTCTGTTTGCAATAAGGCACTAAAGTAAAACTGCAAAAACTGTGGCAAAGAAATTAACTTCATGTGCTGAATGTGCGTTATGTGCGTTATGTTTTGGGGCAAATCCAACACTTTTGGATGGTGGTGGCTGCATCATGGTATCGGTATGCTTGTCATCAGTAAGCACTAGTGAGGTTTTTAGGATAAAAAGAAACAGAATAGAGCTAAGGACAGGCAAAATCCTAGAATAAATCTTGGTTCAGTCTACTTTCCAACAGACACTGGGAGACAAATTGAACTTGCAGCAGGAGAATAACCTAAAACACAAGCCAAATATACACTGGAGTTGCTTACCAAGACAACATTGAATGTGGCCTAGTTACAGATTTGACTTAAATCGGCTTGAAAATACTTAGCAAGACTTGAAAATGGCTGTCTAGCAATAATCAACAACCAACTTGACAGAGCTTGAGTAATTATTTTAAGAATAATGTGCAAATATTGTACAATCCAGGTTTGCAAAGCTCTTAGAAGGTAAAGGGGATAGCTAGTCAGTTGCACAACTGAATGCATTCAACTGAAATGTCTTCTGCATTTAACCAAACCGCTCAAAATCAGGCTGCCTTAATCGACTTCCACATCACCGGCACCCGGGGAGCAGGTGTTGTGGGGGATAACTGCCTTGCTCAAGGGTAGAACGGCAGATTTTCCCACCTTGCCGGCTCAGAGATTCAAACAAGCAAACCTTCGGTTACTGTCCCAATGCTCTAACCGCTAGGCTACCTGCCGCCCTCCGCTACCTGCCAAAGGAGATTCTAACATGTATTGACTCAGGGGGTTGAATACTTATGTAATCAAGATATATTCGTGTTTTAGTTTTCTTTCTTTTTAAATTTTTTATAAATGTTCGAATTTTTCTTCCACTTTGGACATTACAGAGTATTTTGTGTAGGTCGTTGAGAAAACATTACAATTATATCAATGTTAATCCCACCTTGTAACACAACAAAATGTGGAAAGGTGTGAATACTTTCTGAAGGCACTGTATGTGACAAATGCGGGAATTGAACCCGAAACTCTGGTGTTGCAAGCCCATGCTCCAACCCTCTGCAGTCCGATGTGTAGTAGAGGTAAATACGTACATGTATACACATTTCAAGTACACTTACATTTCGTAAGTACAATTTACAAACATTTACATTTAACCCCACTAACTCTCCAGGACCATGGGTTTCCACCTGCTCTCCGCAGAGATGTCCTGGCTGGGTGTACTGACAAGGAGTGAGGGGGTGGTGGGGGTGGATAAGGTCATAATGATTGCATGGGGGACTTCGCCCTACTGCGTAGGCACTGGGATGAAAAGCTCCATAAAAAGACTCAGTGGTCTCTCAATGGTCAAAATGTCACTGTGGCAGACTCAGAAGTTGGAACACACACACACAGACGCACGCACGCGCGCGCGCGCAGATGTGCGGCCTCGGTCAGAAAGGGGAATGCCCTTCACACTTTTTGACCACACACTCTTTACCACACAAAATAGATATAAAATGTGCTATTGCGTTTTACTATTTATCATACACGGTCTGACAGAAATCTATAATTTGCAATCAATACTAACGAATGTACCAACAGCAGAGTGAAAGATAATGTCTCCCCACATCCAAGAGCTTCTATTGCATTATAATTCTATTGTATTATATTGAAATGATAATGCCCAAGTGTTTGGAGGATATATTGTCACGGGTGTTGTTAGACCCGAGAGGAAGTCGAGGGCCGGCTAATATATCCTCCAAACACCGTCTTCGAATGCATTATCACTTTTATACAACGGGTTACCAACATATTCAAAAAATGGTTGACATATTTACATAATCTTTGTTTTGATTAATTTATTCATACTATTTCATCCTTCCACAAGATATAGTCCCGACACAAATCTAGCGTTGCTAGAGACGTGACCCAGTCGTTCGTTCTAAATGTTCCATTTCCATACTGGTTGGCAATGTTCTTATCCCTTGCTTGCTAGCTAGCCAACAACGGCTAACTTACAGTCACGTCAAAATGCAGCCTGAATAACAGCAAAGTAGCTGGATTTGCATTTATTTTAGCTGTTTTCTAGTGACATTTATTTGGATACATCCATAGCAATCAGCTAATGAGGCGCAATTTCGCCTGGCATAGAAAATGTGCTCACTCGTCAGGACACTGTTGTTTAGAGGAGCCAACGACACAGTAACACAATCACTTCAAACTGAAGCTGGAAAGACTGCAAATTAGCTGCCTTTCATTTAACCTTTTTTCAATTGGCATTTGTTTGTATATATCTATAAAAATGATGGCAGCTGATTCATGATTTTGACTGGCTGAGAAATGCTGCCTGCCTGCCCAACTCGGTCATTACTATAGGACAGCAGGAGATTGAATTTGAATATTGAAACAATGTTGCAAATGTCGGAGAGACAAAGAGCAAGGTTTATACAATTCTCAGCTGTTGAAAACGAAAAGTTAGTCTAAAAGAAATGTGAGATAATGTCTAGATGCTTTTTATAGTGGAGATCAAGTTTATAAATTGCCTGGCTGGGCTGATGAGACAGTGGATTGCGCAGACAGATGGAACAGAGTCAATAGGCATTTTAACGTCATAGATTTAGCCGGTGGCAACCTGTGGAATAGACACTGGCTGGAATGAGGTTTTAACCAATCAGCATTCAGGATTAGACCCACCCGTTGCATAATGCATTCCATTGCGGTCTAATAAATTATATTGTAACAGTGATTGACAGGGCCTTCTTATCCCACCCATTGTGTGGGTCCAGATGCTCCTCTTACCCCTCTGGGGGTGCAGAGGCCTGGGGTGATACCCCCTATGGTGTGAAGACAGATATACCTCAGCATACATTTAAAAAAAATCAAAGTGCAAAATGCAAAAAGGTGATTGCGCTGGTGTCTTCTAAAAGTGTCTCAGCCTGGAGCTAGTTATGGACAAGCTGTGTCTGTCTGCCTCCCTCTGCCTATGTCTCCCAGAGTTCTCCTGGAGCTGTGGACAGTAGGGGGGCTGCCGTGTGTGTGTGTGTGTGTGTGTGTGTGTGTGTGTGTGTGTGTGTGTGTGTGTGTGTGTGTGTGTGTGTGTGTGTGTGTGTGTGTGTGTGTGTGTGTGTGTGTGTGTGTGTGTGTGTGTGTGTGTGTGTGTGTGTGTGTGTGTGTGTGTGTGTGTGTGTGTGTGTGTTTATTTTTTTTATATGTCCCCTGTTGTGAGAGAGATTAAACGACGTGAGGGGAATTAGGACTATTTTTGGACTGTTATTGAAAACCCATGTCAGTGTGTTAGCTTCTCTGTCAGTGAACATTTGGAAGCTCTTATGGCTTCTACTGTGCAATTTGCGCTAGACATTGATCTAGGTTCGGGACACAAAAGGGACCTCGGATCAGTATCTGGGGACATCATCTTCTTACTCCAGGTCAATGAACTTGGCTGTAGGCTTCGTTTGCACTGAGTACCACTCCTCCGGGATCTTCGCATCGTAGAAAGGGCGAGAGCTTCACATGTCGCTGTTATTTGCGTCCCCATTTGCTCAAATGTCTGTCAATCACCCTGTCATTAATGAGCTTGCACTGGCCTGGTAGCATTTCCCATAATGAGGTGCATTTGAAGTCGTTAGTCTCCTTAAGTTCATGACGCTATGATGTATCTGGAAAATGTATACCCAAACGCGCTTCAGCGCATCTTACAATAAAAAGGGAATCCGGTGCTCGACTGAGGGACTATGATGTATCTGTTCGACTCTTTGACATTTTCGAAAACAAAATGCCAAATATCTTAATCCAGCTGCATTTCGAAGTAAAAGAACAAACCAAACTACCTGAATGACATGCTTACATATGGGACGGCTGGTAGCTTACCGCTGGGCCGCTAACCAAAAGGTCACTCGTTCGAATGTTTCAGCCTCAAGGCTTGTCAAGGGTGTTAACCATATAAACCTATTTACACAGTGATCTGTGTGTGTTTGTATGCTCTGTCTTCGAATTACACTTCATTGACACAGTTTGGGATTACAGAATTGCACTTGGTTGGAGTTTGCGTTTTGCAGTGAGGACTTTTCTTTGAATCTAATGGGGAAATTCTGCAGAGGAATCCATCTTGACTGCTGACCCCACTAGGTATCCTTTTTAGGACTGGTCTATGGTGCTCAAATGTTTCTCTGTTTTCTCTCTCTTTCACAGAGTCTGGGGTCAGCAGACAGGAAAGAGTTCCAACAAAAGAAGTAAGTCCCTTTCTTTCATTTTTTTTTATTTGTCCTTGTCCCTCTCCTGCCCTTCCTCTCTGTTTTATTCTTCGGTCGTTTGTGTTCAGAGTCCTTTTCATTTATACCTGCTTTAAACAGTTAGATACACTGCTAGATCACCACCTACTGTTGCTTTCTAACACAAAGCTGCTCAGAGTAATAGTGCTGATCTAAGATCAGGTCCCCACTGTCCATATAATCGTATTCATTGTGATCTAAAAGGCCAAACTGATCCTAGATCAGCACTCCTACTCTGAGACGCTTTGTGAATAAGGCCCCTGGCCACCTTGAGGAATCTGACCTGGCTCTGAATCAGGTTCTGGAGAAAGGATGTTAATTCGCTAATTCGGTTTTAACCTGACCAGTAATCCCTCCTAATCTCATACAGATTATAAATAACAGTAAGTGAATTATTATGATAATTCGCCAGTCGCCAGCAGGTTCGACGCGTCACTGTTTTGAGTTAATTGCCTGTTATTTGCGCCCGCGCGTTCGATGTAATTTCACACTAATTATTTTCTCCCGGATTTCAAAACAAAACCATGGCAGCTTTTATAATGCCTCTCACCTGTTTACATGGAGACCGGTGGATTTGATCACTCTAAGCATGATTATTAGATGTCCTTCAATGCTGATGTGAGTGAAGAGCAATTCACCTCATTGTCTCTGCTTCAAGGGAATTAACTTGGTTTCTGTCACAATTTCAGAAACCATATTTCCATCCAACCATTTTTGATGCGAGTAAAGTACCTTTTAGATAAAAAAAACCTCATGACAGTATAATTGTCGGTAAACTTTCTAAATGTCAACAGAAAAAAACACGCTAGATGGGTGGATAATCTTTCTGTCAGTGAAATAGATCATGCAACAAATGGCAGTGATGAGAAAGGAGGTGTTTCAAATGGTTGAGAGATTTCAAAATGGCCACCGTTGTTATCATCAGATCAAGGTCATAAAATAGGATGTTGTCGCATTTCAATTTTAGAGACAACGAGCAGGATCTCGTAGGTTTTGCTTTGTGAAATCAGTTGAACATTTTTAGCTCCTGTTTAATGTCAAGTTGTTACTTGGCATTGAAACTCTGCTGAGGACTATGGCATAGTAGAATGTTATCACAAATGTTCACATCAACCTAACTCCCCACTGGCTTACATGTAACGGTTGGTTCTTTTTCTCTCATCTCTCTTTTTCAAAAGATACATTATGGCCATGTGAGTATGAGTGCGTGGGCATCAATGTGTTTCCCTAAGTTCCCCCCCCCAGTAAAAGACTGGTGGCATTGCCACAGAGTACCATGCTCATACATTTGAATTGCGCTCGGGCGGTTTCATAGCAACAGGCTTTCTCGCTCGCTGAACATGGAGGTGTGTGTTGTGACCGCTACATTCCTCCATTCCGACTCGGACCAACAATCGTTGGAGAATGTGCCACTTAGATGTCTATTGAACAGTTGTTTTCAGATTCTTTGGGTTATGAATGGGTGGTTTGAGTTTAAATGTCCCCGGCATTTCTAAGGTAATTCCAAACTATTATATGAAGCCATGTATTCACTTGAATTGAGCAGGTAAGGCTGGGGGTTTGAAACTGTGACCTCGCTAGTGTTATGCAAAGTTTTGTGATAAGGGGCATTGTCGTTGCACTTAACTAAATGATCTGTAGGTCTTCTATGATGTTAGTCTGGGATGATTGGGATGATTCATACTATCTTTTAATGTTTGGATGCCTCCTCCAGAAGACTGGCTTTTACACACACACACACACGCACACGCACACACACACACACACACACACACACACACACACACACACACACACACACACACACACACACACACACACACACACACACACACACACACACACACACACACACACATTTGTGCACGCACTGTACATGCACACACACAAGTATGCACGGACACTCACGTACGCTTGCATGCATTTCACATCTCGCACGCCAGTGGAGGCAGCTGAGGGGAGAACGGCTCATAATAATGGCCGGAATGGAATGGCAACACCTGGAAAACCATGTGTTTGATGTATTTGATACCATTCCACTGATTCCGCTCCGATCATTACCACGAGCCCGTTCTCCCCAATTAAGGTGCCACCAACCTCCTGTGTCGCACGTGTGCGCACACATACACACACACACACACACTGCATGTGCCATGTGGGTAGTCTTGGTGGGCAGTCACTCCATAATGCGGCTTGCTTCGCCACGGTTGCCTGGAGACAAGCAGCATTCTCCATGGCCAAGCGAAGCTGTCATGTGAAGTCATGTGACACGAGTCTCAGAATAGAGAATAGGTTTGGTGAGGGGTAATGATGTGTAACCTCCTAAAGTAGGCTGTAAACAAAAATACTGAAAGAGAGGGTGAGAGAAAGTTCTGAAACAAACACAGCCACACATTCTCTCTCTCTCTCTCTCTCTCTCTCTCTCTCTCTCTCTCTCTCTCTCTCTCTCTCTCTCTCTCTCTCTCTCTCTCTCTCTCTCTCTCTCTCTCTCTCTCTCTCTCTCTTTACACGACCCATATGGAAATCATTAATAACCTGAAACACTAGAACTATGTGCAGACACCCAGTCTTCTACGGCCATCCATATTACCCATCTTGTATTCTCCCAGAGGTGGATCTAGCAGGGCTTAGTGCAGTGAGTGAGGGTATGTGTGTGTTTTACATAAGTGAGGGGGCAGACAGTGCAGGAAGGAAGAGATGCGGTTGGAGGAGCCGATAGCGCGACGGACGGGTGGTGCAGGGAATTTAAGGAACGGATGTCAGGGAGAAAGGCCCTTGATTAGCCTAATTTATTCAGAGGAGAAGGCCCGTGTAATTGTTCTCAGATGGGCGGGGGGGGGGGGGGGGGAGTGGAGAGAGAAAAAGGAGGGGTTAAGTTAGAGGTGAAGGCGAAGGGTCGGAAGAGAGGTGGATGGAGGAGCTGAGAAAGTTTGTCTCACTCTTGTGCACCCACCTCTTATTTGACGGTCATCCCATGACCTCACAGATGTTAACTTTTATTGGCGTCTCACTTACGTCTCAATATTGTTTCATTAGTCAGGTTTCCATTGACCCAGGTTTACTCAACAAAAGCAATGACGCAACAAACAAACAACGTGTGTAATAAAATGGCAGCTATATGAGAAATGTTCTAAAGATCGACAAAATGTTTATCTCTTCGTCAGACGAGTGTCGACGAGTGTGCGACGAGTGCCGCAGCGGTCTAAGGCACTGCATCGCAGTGCTAGCTGCGTTACTACAGATCCTGGTTCAATACCGGGCTGTGTCGCAGCCAGCCGCGACCGGGAGACCCATGAGGCGACGCACAATTGGCCCAGCGCTGTCCGGGCTAGGGGAGGGTTTGGCCGGCCGGGATGTCCTTGTCCCATCGCACTCTAGCGACTCTTGTGGCGGGCCGGGCGCTTCCGGGTTAAGTGGGCATTGTGTCAAGAAGCAGTGTGGCTTGGCGGGGTTGTGTTTCGGGGGACGCACGGCTCTCGACCTTCGCCTCTCCCAAGTCCGTACGGGAGTTACAGCGATGTGATAAGACTGTAACTACCAATTGGGGAGAAAAAAGGATAAAAATACCAAAAGAATAAAAGAATATGGCAAATATTAGTAAATTCTTGAATTCTATCCATGCTGGCTTTTGCGGGCTACCTGAGATGAAACAGATACTGTAGGTAGTAGGGCATACAGGCTTTCGCCAATGTATTCATGCGCAATTTGCCAAAATGGATCATGGAAACACTTCAACCACTTCGTTTTAATTTTAAAAAATAATACATTTTGTGACATCATTACGTCCAGCTGTTTTTATCGGCAAATGACAGTTCTATAAAAAGACACTGTAGCGACAGTTGTCGTATCTATTTTCCATGCAAGCGTTCTAAATGTTTAAAAAAATAATCCCTGGACAAGTTCATGGAAACATAGCTTCAGTCTTCTCACACTCATCTAGCTATTGTCTCACTCTTTCACAAGGTTTGAAAACATATTTCTCACCTCATTACTCATTCTCGTCTTACGTCCGTCTGCCTTTCCACGGGGTGAGAATAGGACGGTGACTCAGCCGTTTTACAGCCGCCTGCCCCGAGGACAAGGACTTTCCCCGGCAACAATCAGAGCCAGTGACCCCTTGGCCCTAACGGCAGAGTTCCACCTCTAAATTGACGGTAATCTGGGTTAAACCGGAACTAATGTCTCACGTAATTGGTCAGATGCTCGATGAAGTCCATACATGTTAAGAGAAGAGAGAGAACGAGGCTCGGAACCGCAATGAACAGCTGCACCCTCTCTCTTTGCAAGTTACGGGAAAGTCTATGGGCCAAATGTCCCCTCCCCTTCCTATATTCGAAAGATGCTAACACCTGCGAAATTATGATTTGTCCAAAGCACCTGAACTAATGCTGCTCATAATCTCACGAATACAGTTGTATCATGACAGGTCTACGGTACCGTTTATGTAGACTGTCCACAAGAGATTAATTAAAGGCCCAGTGCAGTCAAAAGTAATGTTTTCCTGTGTTTTATATCACATTGTACAACAGCTGATGAAACTAACAATGTAAAAGTGTTTTTATTTTTTAGCTGCTGGTTGAAAATACAATCTTCACAGGACCTTCTAATCAGCGGGTTTGTATAGCTTTGCATAGTTTTCAGTTTCCCCCTCCCAATTCAGACCACTCCTAGACAGTCCTAGCAAAATTCTTGCTTGAGAAATAGTTTTTTGCTAAAAAGCTACTTTTGCCCATTTTCATCTATTAACTTCTCTGGGATATGTGGGACGGTAGCGTCCCACTTGGCCAAAAGCCAGAAAAAATGTAGCGCGCCATATTCAAATATATTACTATAAAAATCAATCTTTCATGAAATCACACATGAAAGACACCAAATTAAAGCTACACATGTTGTGAATCCAGCCAACATGTCTGATTTCCAAAAGGATTTACGGAGAAAGCACACCAAACGATTATGTTAGCTCAGTACATAGCCACAGAAAAACACAGCCATTTTCCCAGCAAAAGATAGAGTCACAAAAAGCAGAAATAGAGATAAAATTAATCACTAACCTTTGATGATCTTCATCAGATGACACTCATAGGACATCATGTTACACAATACATTTATGTTTTGTTCGATAATGTGCATATTTATATCCACAAATCTCAATGTACATCGGCGCCATGTTCAGAAATGCCTCCAAAATATCCGGAGAAATTGCAGAGAGCCACGTCAAATAACAGAAATACTCATCATAAACTTTGATGAAAGATACATGTTTTACATAGAATTAAAGATACACTTGTTCTTAATGCAACCGCTGTGTCAGATTTCAAAAAAACTTTACGTAAAAAGCACACCATGCAATACTCTGAGACGGCGCTCAAAAATAACAACATTTCTCCGCCATGTTGGAGTCAACAGAAATACGAAATTACAACATAAATATTCCCTTACCTTTGATCATCTTCATCAGAATGCACTCCCAGGAATCTTAGTTCCACAATAAATCGTTGTTTTGTTCGATAATGTCTATTACTTATGTCTAAGTAGCTACTTTTGCTAGCATGTTTAGTGCACATGTCCAAACTCGGACGAAAAACTTCAAAAAGTTATATAACAGGTCGAATAAACTGGTCAAACTAAGTAAAGAATCAATCTTCAGGATGTTGTTATCATAACTATCCAATAACGTTCCAACCGGAGAATTCCTTTGTGTCTCTAGAAGTTATGGAATGCAAGACGATATCGTTTGGAACGCCCATGACCAGGAACTGGCATTCTGCCAGACCAATGACTGAAACACCTCCCATCCGGCCCCACATCACACTAGAGGCTTCATTCCACGTTCTACAGACTGTTGACATCTAGTGGAAGGCGTAGGAAGTGCAAACAGATCCATATCTTACAGGGAATTGAATAGGCGATGAGTTGAACATTGACCAGTCTCAGAATTCTCACTTCCTGTTTGGATTTTTTCTCAGGTTTTTGCCTGCCATATGAGTTCTGTTATACTCACAGACATCATTCAAACAGCTTTAGAAACTTCAGAGTGTTTTATATCCAATAGTAATAATAATATGCATATATTAGCATCTGGGACAGAGTAGGAGGCAGTTCACTATGGGCACGCAATTCATCCAAAAGTGAAAATGCTGCCCCCTATCATAAAGAAGTTAAAGTAAGGTACTTAATTTTTAGCCAGAAATGATTTGATATTGAAATAAAAACGACTGCATTGGACCTTTTAAATCGACTGTGACATCAGTTCTTGGAAACGGTTCCTGGTACTGTATCCTCAGTGCACAGTCCTTATTAACACTACTGAGACTGTAGAGGGAGAGGAGGATAGAGGAGAGAAGGAGAGGGGAGCTCCAGCCCTAGCCCCAGCACTAGCCCCAGAACCCAGTGTTTAGGTGGTCTGCCGCTTCATTCCCCGGCACCCTTTCGTTAGTAGGAATGCGCCTCCAAAACATTCCTTGGAAATAGGGGAAGAAGAGGAGAGAGAGAAAAAGGCAACTTAGACTTGGGGAGACAGCTAATGGAGTCTGAGGGTTCCCCTGTCTGCAGAAATATGAAACATAGTCTTACATTTTCTCCGTTTTTTTCTCTTGGGTTTTGAAAATGCTGTGTAAACATATATTGGAATATTTACAGTAGCGGCGGTGGAGGGAGCAGACGGGCCAAGGAGATTGCTGGCTCCCAGGGTTTCTCTGTGTGTGTGTGTGTGTGTGTGTGTGCGCGCGTGTGTGCGTGCGTGTGTGTGTGTGTGTGTGTGTGTGTGTGTGTGTGTGTGTGTGTGTGTGTGCGTGCGTGCGTGCGTGCGTGCGTGCGTGCGCGTGCGTGCGTGCGTGCGTGCGTGCGTGCGTGCGTGCGTGCGTGCGTGCGTGCGTGCGTGCGTGCGTGCGTGACGTGGACGTATTTAACTATACTTGTGGAGACCAGAAGTCCCCACAAGAATAGTAAACAAACAAAAATTTCACCAACTGGAGACAATTTTTTGGTCCCCACAAGGTCAAATGCTATTTCTAGGGGGTTTAGGGTTAAGGTTAGAATAGGGTTAGAATTCGGATAAGAGTTCGTTTTAGAGCTAGGGTTAGGGTTAGGGTTAGGTTTTTGGGTTAAGGTTAGGGTTAGGGGTTAAGGAAGTAGGGTTTTGAAAGAGACCAAATTGTATGTCCCCACAAGGTTAGCTGCGCAAGACTGTGTGCGTGTGTGTAGTGCATGTATTTGCATAAGTGAGTGCATGTTTATGTGTGTCTGTGCGTGTGTGCATGTGTGTATGTGTGTGTGAGTGGCTAGTTGTAAAGCGCCGTACAGCGGCTGTCTTTGATGTGGGTTTGGCTGCAGTGCAGCTCTGATGGTTCAGAACTTCCCAAGCAGCGATGATGCCAAAGCGTTTCGCAGGCAGAGACGCCGATTGTTTTGGGAAGGCAACCCGGCCATAATTGTGTGTGTGTGTGTGTGTGTGTGTGTGTGTGTGTGTGTGTGTGTGTGTGTGTGTGTGTGTGTGTGTGTGTGTGTGTGTGTGTGTGTGTGTGTGTGTGTGTGTGTGTGTGTGTGTGTGTGTGTGTGTGTGTGTGTGTGTGTGTGTGCTTAGTTTTGTGTGTTTTTACAGGAGGATTCTGTGAAGCATGGCCTTTTCCATTATGGCCCTCTGAATCATAGACGCATACACATATACAGTACACACACACACACACACACACACACACACACACACACACACACACACACACACACACACACACGCACACGCACACACACAGAGCGAGAGCAACCCAGCTTAACGATCCGATTTTCAGGAGACTTTGTTAAGAACATGTTGGACAGCGTATGCTTCCATTACAAGCAAATCGCTGGCGTTTGGAGCACCATACTTCAAAAAATGAACTGGCGGTGTTAAAAACATGGAGGCGAGCTGCCTGTTCCCCTCTAACAGTAAACACCATCGTAGAGCTGCTTCCATAAAGTGCTATCTGAGCCTTTATAGATGGAGGGGGGAACAATATGGCTGCCTTTCAAGTGGCTGATGTGTGAATGTGCCTAGAGCCCCAACACTACTGCTTCCTGCTGGGGAGGAGAGAGGAGGAAAAGAAAGAGGGGACGATGAGAAACAGGGAATGGGGGAAATGGGGAGAAGATAGGGGGGAGAGTGGAGGAGGAAAAAGATGGGACAGGGAGATGGAGAGAAGATTGTAGGAGAACTGGGAGAGAACAGGGAGGGAGGTGGGCTAAGGAAACACCCGACTCTTTGAAGGAGTTCCATAGGTTAAGAGAAGGAACCAAAGTGTGTGACTGTTTGATAGGAAAGCTATGGAATGGGAGCAACATCTGTGTGTCTGAATGTGCGTGGCTGCATACGTTTGCATGTGTGTTCGTGCGTTTGTGTCTGTGTGTGTGCAGAAAAATGACCACTCTGCATCAGAGCATTAGGGAGGCGACCGCCATAAGCACTCCTAAGCACCCGGCAGACCCTTTCTCACACGCCTAACAGATTAGATCACACACACGGATGAAATCGGCCTTTCAGATGTCGCTTCGAATAAAACACCTCCGACTGACCCCCCTTCCCGCTCTGAACACACCAGCCAGGTCACCCGTGATACAAGTCAGTATTCAACGTCCATCCATGTCTGAGGACATCGGGAGATGACGTGGAAACTGGCCACTAGGCAGTGAGCCCTGTTACCTACAAGTAGGTTGAATTTTTTTTAGGTGTTGGGGATGGTGGAAGGGCGTAAACATTTGCCTTTGGTGTCAATGGTTGCACGTTCGAATCCAGCAATAGAAAATTGTTTTTGAGATTTTGTGTTTAGGCCTATCCCAAACCGTAACCCTTACCTTAACCAGAGTTAATATATTTCACAGCCTTTTAGATGGTGAAATGACTCCAGATTTCGGAGTTAATCACTCAATTTAACCATAACCGTCAAAATGTGGAGTTAATGCCTACACTTAATCTTAATCACTTTGAAATTTGACGCTTGAAAAAACGTTGAAATTTGAGTGTGAGAAACATGTATACATCTAATTCTGACATGAGACTGTGAGAGCTAGTTGGAACGAACACACACACACACACACACACACACACACACACACACACACACACACACACACACACACACACACACACACACACACACACACACACACACACACACACACACACACACACACACACACACACACACACACACACACACACACACTTCCCTTTGAGTCTCCTGTCTCATTTATCTTTTCATGATGTAATCCATAGTTTCAGCAGGGTGTCAGTTCAGTACCACTGAAGAACAGGCATATGCCAGCCACACAATGGGAGCTCTCTCACACACACACACACACACACACACACACACACACACACACACACACACACACACACACACACACACACACACACACACACACACACACACACACACACACACACACACGTTATGTGAGTTTGGTTGTATGCATCTGTGTTTGTGATTTACCTCCCTTAGACCCACATATGAGAAGTGGATATCTTTCCTTTTGTGTCAGTGCAACTCCAATATCTCCCTTTTCTTTTCTTGCACACACACACGCACACGCACACATGCACACACGCACATACGCACACGCACACGCACACACACACACACACACACACACACACACACTCCTCTCCTGGGTCTCCTCCAGCCTCCCTCTCCTCTCCAGCACAAATAATCCCTGCAGTCTGCAGACTTGACCCTGATTGGAATCTTGACGCCGCTTTCAATTGTGGGCTTGGGAAAAGTGTCCTGTCTGCCTGCCTGCTGCAGTGTGGGAGCCACGCTCAGCCCGTAAACAGCATACCAGAGGGCCTCCGCAAGCCCACCCTCTCCCCCTTATACACATGAAACCAGCGAGTCTGTAAGCAAGGAAGGAGGCAGACAGGGAGCACACACACTCACCTCATCTCCATACCTCCTTCACCCCCTCACACCCTTACTCCCCCGGCCAAGGAGTCCGCAGACAGACAGGCAGACTGGGAAGGCCCCTAGTTTTTTTGTCGGGGTTCGCTTCGTTCTCCCTCTGTTCTAAAAGAGGGCAGCTGTTGCCTTGTAAGGAAGGCCCTTCTCGTGTTTGTTACAATTTATAATGTGTCGAATGCAATGCACAATGAGATGTTGGAGAAATGTTGCCATTCGATTGTGAAATGTTGGGCATTTGTGATGGTAAATTGTAGCAGTATAAATCAGGTGTTGTTCGGTCTGCCCCTGGCCTCCGGATCTATTTGTCATTGTAAAATGTTCAGATTGGCATTGATTGTGTAGAGAGGATTTCAAGGATTTCAGGTATGACCAAGAAAAGACATGCAATGAATTCACAGGCGTTTTCCTCTAAGGAAAGAATAGTCCGGCTTTCAACCCAGCAAACCAAAATTGGTTCTGTGAACGTCCCGGAACATTCACTAGGTTGTCCCAAAAGTTCTAATAACACAGAAACGGTCCAGTTGTTCTGATGAGTATACAATGTGTGTACAAAACATTCGTCTGATGTTGCAAGAATGTTCCCAGAAAACATTTTCTTATTACATTACCTGGAAACCTAATAAGAACGTTGCGGGAATGTTCTGTGGTGGATGTTACAGATGTTGTGTACAACATTTTAGTGAGTGTTAGGGGAACATTGCATGGATTTAAAACATTTTGATCTCAAATCTATTATTTGAATGTTATCATCCTAATACAGTATTGTAATGAAGGTTAAGTAACAGTTTTCCTTGTTTTGCTGTTATTTAAATCATGCCCACAGCTGACACCACCAAAGTAATCATCATTTCAGAGCGCCGTTGCATTTGACCCGGTCGTAATGCCCAGCACAATGACCATGGTTAATTAGGTTTGACTTTGGATATCCCTAGGGAACTAGTCAGGGACCCTCTGTAAATTGCACAATGTACATGGGACAATACAAAAAAATGTCAAACCAACTATAAATTGTAGAAATTCATACACACATTTTCAAAGCATTTTATGAGAAAACTAAAAGATGTTCAACTTGAAGATATTGTCCAATTTACATTGTGTACTATATTGGCATTCCCTAACTAGCCCCACAGATAGGCTATCCAGAGTCAAAACCCGGTTGCACAATGGCAAGCTAAAGCTAAATTGGAAAATAAGTTGACTAGCTTGCTGGCTAGCCTACTGTAGGCTACTTCCAGACACAAGACCTGGTTAGACGGTTTCAAGTTATCTAGAAGGGTGTGTGACTGTAACTGTGTACTGTTTTGGCAGAGTGAATGTACAAACGCTTCCCACGTGCGAACACACACACAAGAGACACCCACATTAAAGCACGCCTCCAAGACCCAAATCTCGTTCTCAGTTGCATTTACTAATGAGGAAGATTGAAATGGGGACTAGATCAGGCTGTTCAGCACCCCATTAATGGGCATGTTAGCTCATTTCCTGGGAATGTTCCCGGTTGCGGGGAAAAGTTTGAACTCCAAGATTTTCTTTCTATACGACATCTGTAAGGCACAAAAGCATGGCCTCTGCAAGCATACATGCTATATGGGCGATTCCAGCGTTGTGGATGTTACATTTGTATGCAAAATCACAACTTTCACTTTAATGTCTCACAGAATAGACAAAGAAAATATAAGTTGCACTTTTGATGTGTGCAACTATGGTACCCTTGTGGGGAGTTTATACCCCAAAAAGCAGGCTTCTAAATATTGGCAAGTTGGATGAATAAAGCAAATAAGAGGCATTTTAGAGGTAAATTAAATGGACAAGCTTTTTGGAGAAACTGAACATATTAGCAAAGGTCTGTGCGTTTGTATGTCTTAGGTCAAAACATGGATAGCCATTTTGAAGGAAAGGCTTGGCTTAACATCATAACGCTGATATAGGATACTGACAATAAATAGATAAACCAATTATAGACCGTATAAAACCTTGATGAAAGTTAGCTTTGTCGAGAAAGTTTCAAGACGATCGATGTAAAGGCATGTTTTTCAAAATCTTTTCCTGAAAAACGTTATGGGTGTGTGTGTGTGTGTGTGTGTGTGTGTGTGTGTGTGTGTGTGTGTGTGTGTGTGTGTGTGTGTGTGTGTGTGTGTGTGTGTGTGTGTGTGTGTGTGTGTGTGTGTGTGTGTGTGTGTGTGTGTGTGTGTGTGTGTGTGTGTGTGTGTGTGTTACCCCAGTTTCGCCCATCAATGCAGGAAGTGAACTGACTCCTAATGGAAGTGAATCCCCATTAAAAATGAATGCCACTTTCATTGGCAGGTCATCTAATGTCCTCAGGTTCCGGTTATCAGTTTTCGCATGAAAGACACATCAAAGTCACTAGAATGAAAGAAAGGTCAATTTATACCAATGATTTATATATACACTAGATGACTGAAAAGGGGGTGCTGTTTTTAAGTCACAGGGCCTCCATCTTGGCATTCCCCCACCGTTGTAAAAAATATTTTGCAAGCTATAGAAATGCATTTATTCATGTAATTTCTTAATGCCACATTTATTCAATTACACACACCTCAAAGGTGTAATATGCAGACATCACTCTGCCATTTCCTGGTTGGTAAAATTCTAATAGTTCACCTAATTTCAGTTATACAAAACAAGCAATGTATAGTGTAGAGAATCATTGCACCATCTAAAAAGCTGTGAAATATATTTTCAATAACCAAAAATATGTCATTTTCAGCTGTCTGAAACTGGTGTACAAAACCGAAAGGAAAAGAACGGGAAGTATAGAAATAGTGCACATAGAACAGATCTACCGCTTCTTAGCACCTCGCGGCAACAAGCAGAACAGAGCACTTACTGTAAACACAAATGAGATTTGTTTGATTGTAAGCGATAACTCTAAGGATTTCCACTACAAGGATTACCACACTACATCAGATCTTCATTGACAAATCATGGTTTACTGTATATGTGATAGTTAAGAGAGTTTGCATTCCATTCCTAACCTCAATATGCCACCGCCCAACACTCGTAACAAAAATCTGAGGAGGACCAAAAAATCTGAGGAGGACCAAAAAATCTGAGGAGGACCAAAAAATCTGAGGACTTTGTTTCTGCTGAACATTTATGAGAGACCCTTGCCCAACAAAGGACTTTCTATGACGAAATGCTAAACAGACAGACGGCCAACTTCCGATCTTTTATACAGATTGTTTTAGATTCTGAAAACAACCGGATTGATACGCTAGTCAGGGAAGTACAAGACCTAAAGACCAGTTTGCAATGCTCCCAAAAAGGCATTGATGAGATTTAAAATCAACGGGACAAAAGATCAATGACATTGAAACTCAAGTTCACAGTCTTGCCTCGGACATCCAAGGTGGTCCACGAAATGTTTGATTGCCTTGAGAAACTGGATTCCGTGGAGAATCAAAACAGGCACAGCAACATTGTAATTGAGGGAATCGCGTCTGATCATGGGGCTGAAACATGTGCTGACACCGAGCGCAAAGTGTGCGAGTTGTTGACAAACAATCTGAAGCTGGACTCAAAAAACTATTGAGATCGAACGTGCACAAAAGAATGGACAATTCAGAAGGGAGGCTGAAAGACCACGGCCGGTGGTGGTCAAACTGCTGAGGTTCGAGGACAAGCGGCTAATCCTCTCCAAGGCCAGAACATTCCTGAAGAACACGTCTGTATACATAAAATGAGGACTTCTCCGACAGACTGCGTAAGAAGAGAGCGAAACTGCTCCCAGCTATGAGGGAGGCCAGCGCCCTGGGTGAATACACTGTCGTCAGCTATGATCGCCTTGTAGTGAGGCCAAGAGATGATGAGAAATCAAATCAAATCAAATCAAATCAAATTTTATTAGTCACATACACATGGTTAGCAGATGTTAATGCGAGTGTAGCGAAATGCTTGTGCTTCTAGTTCCGACAATGCAGTAATAACCAACAGTAATCTAACCTAACAATTCCACACTACTACCTTACACACACACACAAGTGTAAAGGGATAAAGAATATGTACATAAAGATATATGAATGAGTGGTGGTACAGAACGGCATGGCAGATGCAGTAGATGGTATAGAGTACGGTATATACATATGAGATGAGTACTGTAGGGTATGTAAACATAAGTGGCATAGTTTAAAGTGGCTAGTGGTACATGTATTGCATAAAGATGGCAAGATGCAGTAGATGATATAGAGTACAGTATATATACATATGAGATGGGTAATGTAGGGTATGTAAACATTGTATTAAGTGGCATTGCTTAAAGTGGCTAGTGGTACATTTTTACATAATTTCCATCAATTCCCATTTTTAAAGTGGCTGGAGTTGGGTCAGTATGTTGGCAGCGGCCGCTAAATGTTAGTGGTGGCTGTTTAACAGTCTGATGGCCTTGAGATAGAAGCTGTTTTTCAGTCTCTCGGTCCCTGCTTTGATGCACCTGTACTGACCTCGCCTTCTGGATGATAGCGGGGTGAACAGGCAGTGGCTTGGGTGGTTGTTGTCCTTGATGATCTTTATGGCCTTCCTGTGACATCGGGTGGTGTAGGTGTCCTGGAGGGCAGGTAGTTTGCCCCTGGTGATGCGTTCTGCAGACCTCACTACCCTCTGGAGAGCCTTACGGTTGTGGGCGGAGCAGTTGCCGTACCAGGCGGTGATACAGCCCGACAGGATGCTCTCGATTGTGCATCTGTAGAAGTTTGTGAGTGCTTTTGGTAACAAGCCGAATTTCTTCAGCCTCCTGAGGTTGAAGAGGCGCTGCTGCGCCTTCTTCACAACGCTGTCTGTGTGGGTGGACCAGTTCAGTTTGTCCGTGATGTGTACACCGAGGAACTTAAAACTTTCCACCTTCTCCACTACTGACCCGTCGATGTGGATAGGGGGGTGCTCCCTCTGCTGTTTCCTGAAGTCCACAATCATCTCCTTTGTTTTGTTGACGTTGAGTATGAGGTTATTTTCCTGACACCACACTCCGAGGGCCCTCACCTCCTCCCTGTAGGCCGTCTCGTCGTTGTTGGTGATCAAGCCTACCACTGTAGTGTCATCCGCAAACTTGATGATTGAGTTGGAGGCGTGCATGGCCACGCAGTCGTGGGTGAACAGGGAGTACAGGAGAGGGCTCAGAACGCACCCTTGTGGGGCCCCAGTGTTGAGGATCAGCGGGGTGGAGATGTTGTTGTTGTGATCACAGAGAGATCACATGAGTCCGTCGCGACAGTGATCATAAAAGCATGGCTCTGTATGCTGATGTTCCATGTCATTCTCAGTGATTGTGCCAGTCACTTCGTTTCATCGTGACTGTTATCTACAGCATTAGCTCTTTATCATGTCTGACAAATTGCTGCTAATTTCTTCCCAATAATGATATGATTGTTTACGCAATCTAGGTGTATTGATCCATTGTCCATTTAATCATCTCAGTGATTAAGAGCTTCATCTAGGTGGAATATAATATCTAATGCTACAAATTCCATTGACCAATGTAAGATTGATTTGATAAGAGAAAATTACTCCAATAATTTTCTGCTATCCTTTGCATGGATATTTGTGATAATCTTCCCATATCCCTAATGTCATCGACGTCAGTAAGGAGACAGGTTGATGGCATCAATCAATCATTTTAAGAATCTGATACAGAAAGTTTATTGGAATGAGAGTTCGAGGCTGATGATCCTCAGCACACAATTTTTCAATTAAATATCCAGATCTTACTATCTTGCTTTCCCTGGAAAAAAGAAAAATGACTAAGTACAGCCTAAAATAAAATAAAACCTGGCTGGCCAATGGTATTATTAAAATCCCTTTCTTTTAAGAACAAATTCTACAAAAGGTTTATCTTTCAAACCCTATTCCATACAACTCTATAAGATTCAAAACGAATAGGAAAAAAATGATTATTAACAACCCAAAAAGTATAATAGGACAGTGAACTCTCAAAGCATAAGAACAAAATGAGAGCACTATGGGGCACTATCGATGAATCAAAAAAAAAAAATGTGTTTATTGTTGAGTCCAAGAGAAAGTCAAATACAATGCAGATTATATAAAGGTCCATATTGATGATATTCCTGTTGATCATGCCTGTACAACCTGCTTTCTTCTTGTTCTGATTGGATGATGAATTGTCATGGAAAGCACACGTAAAGACAATAGCCTATTAGACATCTCCTAAACAGAAGCACCGTTCTCGGTCTCTTATTACACAATGATCTTCCCATTCATCATTTCCTGTAACATGATATGGTCCAGCACACACCATACCAGACTGCTACTAACCTGCAGAAATGCTCTGTAGTAATATCATCTGCCGGTTTTAGAAACCATTCAGCGCCACTTTAAAAAATAAATCGGACTCCTAAATATTTATCAGATTCATTATTTCCGAGTTGCTCAATTTGTTTACGGCCCTTTAAATCACTTTTGCACTCTTTCTTCAAACATTTTTTACAGCCACTTATGAATTCCATAACTACTCAACAAGAAGCAGACAACAGCTACGTCACCCATATTCAGGAACGACCAAATTCTCAATTCCGACTAACCTACAGAGGCCCTATGATCTGGAAGTCATTCCCGCCTGACTTTGCCAAGCTATACCTGTCGTTGTTAAAAAAGAAAGGCACCTACTGTCCATCACAGTGCTACACCCCCCAGTAGCTTGACTTTCTGTTTCGATTTTCAATTCCTTTATCTCTTTTGCATCTAGTTTTTATTTTATAATTTGTTTGTCCACACTGCTGAATCTGTGGGATTTATGACCATTACGGGCGGATTACTCGACAAGCCCTTTTGGGCTTTTTTTCCCTTCTGCACATACTGTTGTTGTTGTTTTTTACTGTTACAAACTGTCGTTCTATTTGTGCAAATAAACTAAACTATACTTGCTTTCAATGAGAATGACAGATCTATAACTCACATTTCTATGTGAATTTGGTCAAGTCACCCAAAAAGTTACTGATTGCAGCTTTAAAGCATACTTTTAAATTACATTATGTGAGCTAAAGATAAACATTTACAATTTTTAAATATATAAATACATTTTCCTTCAAGTATACTTTTTAGAAAGTTCTAATATTACTGTCCCCACTACAACAACAAAAAATTGGCCTTGAAATACTAATTGATTTATACCCATACTGTAAGGTGTCATGTAGACATAATGGACATCACGGTCGCCTTAAGCTGTAACAACTTACTCCCCTACCGATGACACATGTCACTCCAGTACACACTTTCCATGCCAGGGCTCAGTCATTAAATTATTTAATTATTGGAGAAATATTCTACTGCTTGTTATCTCGAAAATATCCACATATTTTATTGGCCTATTCTAGGCCGCGTCAAAGTGAAATGAAAGAGGCATCGCCTGCCATGTTAAGAAACCAATGTACATCTAGAGATTCCAGACGTCGGTTTGGAAGCAGTTAGAGATGTTCGCTTCCCAAATGGCACCATATTCCCTACATAGTGCACTTCTTTTGACCAGAGCCATATGGGCCCTGGTCAAAAGTAGTGCACCACATAGGGAATAGAGTGCCATTTGGGATGTATCCATGGAAAACAAGCCTTTCTTTGAGGAAGGTTTAATTAGATATGTTCATAGCTTGGCCCTGGTCTTTATGATTGGGGCATTGAAAGCCTTTTTGTTTGGCTAATGAAACACTGTAGGGTATGTTCCTGGATCGAACAAGAGAGGGGATTGCCATCATGATAACAATAATAAGTACGTGTGTGTGTGTGTGTGTGTGTGTGTGTGTGTGTGTGTGTGTGTGTGTGTGTGTGTGTGTGTGTGTGTGTGTGTGTGTGTGTGTGTGTGTGTGTGTGTGTGTGTGTGTGTGTGTGTGTGTGTGTGTGTGTGCGTGCTTTGTGTCAATGCTCAGTTGGCTGAGATCGAGATAAAACAAAGCAACAGCTTCTTAAGCGATAATAGAGCGCCTTCAGATAGTATTCACACCCTTTGCATTTTTACACATTTTGTTACAGCCTGAATTTAAAATGGATTAAAAATGACATTTTTTTGGTCACTAGACTACACAAAGGAAAATGACAGTTGGCTCAGAACAGTGCAGCTCGGCTGGCCCGTAAATGTACACGGAGAGCTAGCGTTAGTAATATGGATGTCCATCTCTCATGGCTCAAAGTGGAGGAGAGATTGACTTTATCACTACTAATTTTGTAAGACGTGTTGACAAGCTGAATGCACAGAGCTGTCTGTTTAAACTACTTGCACACAGCTCGTACACACGTGTACAGTTGAAGTCGGAAGTTTACATGCACTTAGGTTGGAGTCATTAAGACTCGTTTTTCGACCGGTTAGGGCATCTACTTTGTGCATGACATAAGTCATTTTGTCAGCTTGGAAAATTCCAGAAAACGATCTCATGGCTTTAGAGGCTTCTGATAGGCTAATTGGCATCATTTGAGTCAATTGGAGGTGTAGCTGTGGATGTATTTCAAGGCCTATCTTCAAACTCAGTGCCTCTTTGCTTGACATCATGGGAAAATCAAAAGAAATCAGCCAAGACCTCAGAAAAATAATTGTAGACCTCCACAAGTCTGGTTCATCCTTGGGAGCAATTTCCAAACGCCTGAAGGTACCACGTTCATCTGTACAAACAATAGTACGCAAGTATAAACACCATGGGACCACGCAGCCGTCATACCGCTCAGGAAGGAGACGCATTCTGTCTCCTAGAGATGAACGTACTTTGGTGCGAAAAGGGCAAATCAATCCCAGAACAACAGCAAAGGACCTTGTGAAGATGCTGGAGGAAACAGGTACAAAATTATCTATATCCACAGTAAAACGAGTCCTATATCGACATAACCTGAAAGACCGCTCAGCAAGGAAGAAGCCACTGCTCCAAAACCGCCGTAAAAAAGCCAGACTATGGTTTGCAACTGCACATGGGGACAAAGATCGTACTTTTTGGAGAAATGTCCTCTGGTCTGATGAAACAAAAATAGAACTGTTTGGCCATAGTGACCATCGTTATGTTTGGAGGAAAAAGGGGGACGCTTGCAAGCCAAAGAACACCATCCCAACCGTGAAGCACGGGGGTGGCAGCATCATGTTGTGAGGGTGCTTTGCTGCAGGAGGGACTGGTGCACTTCACAAAATAGATGGCATCATGAGGTAGGAAAATTATGTGGACATATTGAAGCAACATCTTAAGACATCAGTCAGGAAGTTGAAGCTTGGTTGCAAATGGGTCTTCCAAATGGACAATGACCCCAAGCATACTTCCAAAGTTGTGGCAAAATGACTTAAGGACAACAAAGTCAAGGTATTGGAGTGACCATCACAAAGCCCTGACCTCAATCCCATAGAAATGTGTGGGCAGAACTGAAAAAGCGTGTGCGAACAAGGAGGCCTACAAACCTGACTCAGTTACACCAGCTCTGTCAGGAGAAATGGGCCAAAATTCACCCTACTTATTGTGGGAAGCTTGTGGAAGGCAACCCGAAATGTTTGACCCAAGTTAAGCAATTGAAAGGCAATGCTACCAAATACTAATTGAGTGTATGTAAACTTCTGACCCACTGGAAATGTGATGAAAGAAATAAAAGCTGAAAAAAATAATTCTCTATACTATTATTCTAACATTTCACATTCTTAAAATAAAGTGGTGATCCTAACTGACCTAAGACAGGGAATTTTTACTAGGATTAAATGTCAGGAATTGTGAAAAAATGAGTTTCAATGTATTTGGCTATGTAAACTTCCGACTTCAACTGTATATCAATCAAATGTTTTTATAAGCCCTTTTTACATCAGCAGATGTCACAAAGTGCTATACAGAAACCCAGCCTAAAACCCCAAACAGCAAGCAATGTAGATGTAGAAGCAAGGTGACTAGGAAAAACTCCATAGAAAGGCAGGAAACTCGGGAAAAACCTAGAGAGGAACCAGGCTCTGAGGGGTGGCCAGTCCTCTTTTGGCTGTGCCGGGTGGAGATTATAAGAGTACATGGCCATTTAAGGCCAAATTGTTCTTCAAGATGTTCAAATGTTCATAGATAGCCAGCAGGGTCAAATTATAAACAGTGGTTGTAGAGGGTGCAACAGGTCAGTACCTCAGGAGTAAATGTCAGTTGGCTTTTCATAGCCGAACATTCAGAGAGTTGAAAACAGCAAGGTCCGGGACAAGGTAGCACGTCTGGTGAACAGGTCAGGGTTCCTTAGCCGCATGCAGAATAGTTGAAACTGGAGCAGCAGCACGACCAGGTGGACTGGGGACAGCCAGGAGTCATCAGGCCAGGTAGTCCTGAGGCATGATCCTAGGGCTCAGGTCCTCCAGGAGGTTAGGGAGAGAGGGAGAGAGAATTAGAGGGAGAATACTTAAATTCACACAGGACACCATATAAGACAGGAGAATTACACCAGATATAACAGACTGACCCTAGCCCCCCCCCCACCCCCCCCAGCACATAGACTATTGCAGCATAGATCCTGGAGACTGAGATACATTACATGCCACCAGAGGTTTCTTCACAATCCCTAAGTCCAGAACAGGCGCACAGTACTACATAAAGCTATGACTACATGGAACTCTGTTCCACATCAGGTAACTGATGAAAGCAATAGAATCAGATAAAAAAAACAAATACAAATGCACCTTATGGAACAGCGGTAACTGTGAAGAGGCACACACACAGGTACAGACACATGTATACGCACACACACGCTAGTACACACACTCTACACACACGTACATTGTAATATTGTTGTATGGTGGTGTATTACTTTTTGTATTGTAGATATGTAGTGGTGTAATAATGTTATATGATATATGTACTGTTTTATCTTTAGTTTTATGTGTAATGTAAGTGCCTTAATGTGTTTGGACCCCAGGAAGAGTATTTGCCTTGGCAGCAGCTAATGGGGATCCCTAATAAATACAAATAAATAATACCCCATAATCTCAAAGTGGAATTGTGATTTTAGATTTTTTTTCAAATGAATTCAAAATAAAAAGGTGACATGTCAAGGATTCAACCCATTTGTTATGGCCTAAATACGTTTGGGAGTAAAAATGTGCTTAACAAGTCACATAATGTCACATAATAAAATCCTAGAGGAAAACCTGGTTCAGTCTACTTTCCAACAGACACTGGGAGAGAAATTCACCTTGCAGAAGGACAATAACTTAAAGGCCAATTATACACTGGAGTTGCTTACCAAGACTACATTGAATGTTCCTGAGTGGCCTAGTTACAGTTTTGACTTAAATTGGCTTGGAAATCTATGGCAAGACTTGAATATGGCCGTCAAGCAATGATCAACAACCAACTTAAACAGTTACAGAGTTTAATGGGTGTGACAGGAGAAAACTGAGGATGGATCAACAACATTGTAGTTACTCCAAAATACTAACCTAATTGACAGAGTGAAAAGAAGGAAGCCTGTACAAAATAAAAATCACTGCCAATGGTGATTCTTACATGCATTGACTCAGAGGTGTGAATACTTATGTAAATGAGATATGCCTGTTTCCCAGTCTGCCTTGTAGAGATTGTGCACGCCCGGTATCCAAACATGTATTGCTTGAGAGATGAGGTCACCGGTCAAGTGTGTGTGGCTAGCTACCTAGTTTAAATATCAACAGTACTGCCACAGCAACATAACATTTGATTCATACTTGATAACACTTGATTTAGCCTACATCATTATCAATATACAGTCTGGTTGGCTGATAAACTCAGCAGAGAGAGGCAGAAAGACTGCGTCAACGAACCTTCCGACCCAACTCAACCCCTTCTTCAGTCGGGTTGCACATGTGTGTCAGGGAAGTAACAACACAAGTATTCTACATTCTACACTGTAAAAAAAATATATATAATCCTGTTGTTTTTACGGTAACTTACTGGCAGCCAGTTACCTGAAAGTTACTGTAAAAAAAGTGCAGTATGTTACCGTAAATTCCAAAGAAACGTTGATTTAACAGTACATTACGATAACATACTGTACCTGTATCCACACAAGCCTCTAGTCAGCCAGCCATATATTATGAGTAAGAAGATAATAAATATTATATTATGAAGTAATTATTTGATACGAGCATTGAAGATAAATCGGGCTAGCTAACTAGCAGATTTACATTAATCATCAACATCAACGATAAGCTGATAGCTCACCCTCTTTACCCGATGTCAAATCATGGGTTTAGGAGGCGCTGTGACTAGCTTGCTCATTTGTGATGATGAGTGTGTGTGTTGTTCCATAAATAAATAGGCCTATGCTACAGAGGCATTTGTTATGTTATGAATTTTGAGATATTAATTATGAAAGTCAACAAAGTGTTTTCATTTTGAGCAC
The DNA here is from genome assembly GCF_045679555.1 of Salvelinus alpinus. Taxonomy (NCBI): domain Eukaryota; kingdom Metazoa; phylum Chordata; class Actinopteri; order Salmoniformes; family Salmonidae; genus Salvelinus; species Salvelinus alpinus. The sequence goes on from NC_092088.1 coordinate 24,935,967, forward strand.
TTTCCCCCTGAAAGGTTTGTGCACGTTCCTGATGACAACACACCATACACATGTGTTTCTAGTGCATTGAGGAATACTGCTGGTGTTCAACTGGTGCTGTGTGACCTTCATACCGCTACTACCAAGCTAAACAAAAACACTAGCAACCCACTGGGCACAGCACGTCATTTCAACGTGGGTCATTTTTGGTTGAGACGTTGATCAATGAAATTTCAATCTTTATTCACCCACTCAAAAGTTTGGTTGTGCTTTTAGATGGTTTTAAGCAGTGGTGTGAAGTACTTAAGTAAAAATACTTTAAAGTACTACTTAAGTATTTTTGGGAGGTATCTGTACTTTAGTATTTAGTATTTATATTTTTGACAACTTTTACTTTTACTCCACTACATTCCTAAAGAAAATAATGTACGTTTTACTCCATACATTTTACATGACACTTAAAAGTACTCATTACATTTAGAATGCTCAACCAGGACAGAATTAGGGCACCTATCAATATAACACTTTGTCATCCCTACTGCCTCTGATCTGTCAGACCCATGAAACACAAATACTGTGTTTGTAAATTATGTCTGAGTGTTGGAGTGTGCCCCTGTCTGTCCGTAATTAAAAAATAATAAGAAAATCATGCCGTCTGGTTTGCTTAATATAAGGAATTTGATGTAAAGCATTTACTTTTACATTGTACTTTTACTCAAGTATGACGATTGAGTACTTTTCTACCACTGTACTTAAGTACATTTAAATCAGATACTTTTAGACTTTTACTCAAGTAGTATTTTACTGGGTAACTTTCACTTTGACTTGAGTCATTTTCTGTTAAGGCATCTTTACTTTTACTCAAGTATGACTTTTCAGTACTTTTTCCACCACTGGTTTTAAGCATAGTGATAACACATTGGGAATTCAACAAATTCCAATGGAAAAACATCTAAATGGGTTTTCATTGCACTTTCCACCATTTACAGTACCTTCAGAAATTATTCACAACTTTTTACAGATTTTGTTGCGTTAAAAGGGGGATTAAAATGGATGGAATTGTCATTTTTTGACAATGATCTACACAAAGCACTCTAATGTCAAAGTGAAAGAAAAATTATAACATTTGCAAAACACTAATATATCTTGATTAGATAAGTATTCAACCCCCTGAGTCAATACATGTTAGAATCACGTTTGGCAGTGATTACAGCTCTGAGTCTTTCAGGGTAAGTATCTAAGAGCTTTGCACACCTGGGGTCCATTATTCTTTAAAAAATTCTTCAAGCTCTGTCAAATTAGTTGTTGATCATTGCTAGACAACCATTTTCAAGTCTTGCTATAGATTTTCAAGCAGATTTAAATTTAAACTGTAACTTGGCTTCTGAGGAACAGTCACTGTCTTCTTGGTAAGCAACTCCAGTGTAGATTTGGCCTCATGTTTAGCTTATTGTCCTGCTGAAAGGTGAATTCATCTCCCAGTGTCTGGTGGAAAGCAGACCGAACCAAGTTTTCGTCTAGAATTTTGCCTGTGTTTAGCTCTATTCTGTTTCTTTTTTATCATGAAAAACTCCCCAGTCCTTAACGATTACAAGCATACCCATAACATTATGCAGCCATCACTATGCTTGAAAATATGGAGAGCGGTTACTCAGTAATGTATTGTATTGGATTTGTCCCAAACATAACACTTTTTATTCAGGACAAAAAGTGAATTGCTTTGCCACATTCTTTGCAGTATTATTTTAGTGCCTTGTACATTGCTGGGGCCGAACTCCCTGCCACCCAGGACCTATATATCAGGTGGTGTCAGAGGAAGGCCTGAAAAATTGCCAAAGACTCCAGCCACTCAAGCCTGTTACCATCTGGAAAATGGTACCGGAGAATCGGCTCTCGACAGCTTTTTTTTTCAAAAAAATGTTATACCCCTTTTTCGTGTTATCCAATTGGTAGTTACAGTTTTGTCCCATCACTGCAACTCCCGTACGAACTCAGGAGAGGCAAAGGTTGAGAGCTGTGCGTCCTCCAAAACAGGACCCAGCCAAGCCACACTGCTTCTTGACAACAATGCCCACTTAACCCAGAAACCAGCCATAACAATGTGTCGGAGGAAACACCCGCCACAAGAGTCGAAGAGCGTGATGGGACAAGGACATCCTGGCCGGGCCAAACCCTCCCCTAACCCGGACGACACTGGGCCAATTGTCTCCGCCCCATGGATCTCCTGGTCGTGGCCAGCTGCGACAGAGCCTGGACTCGAACCAGGATCTCTAGTGGCACAGATAGCACTGCGATGCAGTGCCTTAGACCGCTGCACCACTCTGCAAGCCCCTCTGAGACAGCTTCTACCCCCAAGCCATAAGACCGCTAAATATCCAGACTGCTAAATAGTAAATTAATGCTACCCAAACTATCTGCACTGACTCTATCTTGCACTGACCCTACTCACACTCACTAGACTATACACACCACATACACACTCACTCACACACACTACATTGCCACTCCCACACAAAACCCACACACATTCACATACACTACATAAGCACACACACATAACACAGACACACGCATACCAACACAACACAAACACACATACACGTTACACACAAACACACATAGTTTTACACTCATAATTTTCTACTGCTACTCTGTTTTTTATTTTACACTTATTATTATCATCTATGCTGATGCCTAGTCACTTTACCCTGCCTTCATGTACATACAGTATCTACCTCAAATACCTCGTACCTCTGCAAATTGATCTGGTACTAGTATTCCCTGTATATAGCTCCATTCTTAATGCATGTTAAATGTTAAACCCTGTTATTGTACACAGAGTCAGTCCATGCAACGTGTTACACGGTATACAACAATGTAATGTGTTATCAATGTGCTTCATCTTCATCTGACCAAATGACTTGGATTGTAGTTGAGATGACATTAAAAGTACCTAGTGCAAGTGATCAATGCTGTTCGAGATTCTGCACCGATATTTATATTGTGAAGACCTCTACGGACCTGTGACTTTTGCATGCTACAGTATCTTGAACATGCACATTTTTCTATGATTACATATACTTTTATATTTACAGTAACCGCAAAATGTGGCCATGGATGAGTTACTAATTGTAAGGTTGAATAAAAACAGTTACATTAGTTTGTAACTTTAAGATATTTGCTGTATTACAAAAGGTATATCGAGTTGTGTTAGGTTGACAAAGCAACCAAATTTCAACATTTTAAAGGAGATGTATCTAATACTAGGATATATTTTGTTATCTTGTCGACAAGTTAATAGGCTATTTACTGCAAAAGTGGTATTGAATTGTGTTTGGTTGTCAACGCAACCAAATATCAACATTTGAAAGAGATGTATATTTTGTTTCATTGACTGAGTCTGACGTTACTTCCAGTTTGTCTACAAATTAACAATTGAAATGTCTCCATCTCAACCAAAAATCTAAGTTAAAGAATGGGACTAAATCAAATCAAACTTTAAATGCACTTCAAATAAAGTTTGATTTGATTTGATTTAGTCCTGTTCCTTAACTTAGATTTTTGGATGAAATGGAGACGTGAATCAAACATATAAACTTAGCAAAAAAAGAAACGTCCTCTCACTGTCAACTGCGTTTATTTTCAGCAAACTTAACATGTGTAAATATTTGTATGAACATAACAAGATTCAACAACTGAGACATAAACTGAACAAGTTCCACAGACATGGGACCAACATAGATGGAATAATGTGTCCCTGAACAAAGGGGGGATCAAAATCAAGAGTAACAGTCAGTATCTGGTGTGGCCACCAGCTGCATTAAGTATTGCAGTGCATCTCCTCCTCATGGACTGCACCAGATTTGCCAGTTCTTGCTGTGAGATGTTACCCCACTCTTCCACCAAGGCACCTGCAAGTTCCCGGACATTTCTGGGGGGAATGGCCCTAGCCCTCACCCTCCGATCCAACAGGTCCCAGATGTGCTCAATGGGATTGAGATCTGGGCTCTTCGCTGGCAATGGCAGAACACTGACATTCCTGTTTTGCAGGAAATCACGCACAGAACGAACAGTATGGCTGGTGGCATTGTCATGCTGGAGGGTCATGTCAGGATGAGCCTGCAGGAAGGGTACCACATGAGGGAGGAGGATGTCTTCCCTGTAACAACACAGCGTTGAGGTTGCCTGCAATGACAACAAGCTCAGTCCGATGATGCTGTGACACACTGCCCCAGACCATGACGGACCCTCCACCTCCAAATGGATCCCGCTCCAGAGTACAGGCCTCGGTGTAACGCTCATTCCTTCGACGATAAACGCGAATCCGACCATCACCGCTGGTGAGACAAAACCACGTCTCGTCAGTGAAGAGCACTTTTTGCCAGTCCTGTCTGGTCCAGCAACGGTGGGTTTGTGCCCATAGGCGACATTGTTGCCAGTGATGTCTGGTGAAGACCTGCCTTACAACAGGCCTACAAGCCCTCAGTCCAGCCTCTCTCAGCCTATTGTGGACAGTCTGAGCACTGATGGAGGGATTGTGCGTTACTGGTATAACTCGGGCAGTTGTTGTTGCCATCTTGTACCTGTCCCACAGGTGTGATGTTTGGATGTACCGATCCTGTGCAGGTGTTGTTACACGTGGTCTGCCACTGCGAGGACGATCAGCTGTCCATTCTGTCTCCCTGTAGCGCTGTCTTAGGCGCCTCACAGTACGGACATTGCAATTTATTGCCCTGGCCACATCTGCAGTCCTTATGCCTCCTTGCAGCATGCCTAAGGCACGTTCACACAGATGAGCAGGGACCCTGGGCATCTTTCTTTTGGTGTTTTTCAGAGTCAGTAGAAAGGCCTCTTTAGTGTCCTAAGTTTTCATAACTGTGACCTTAATTGCCTACCGTCTGTAAGCTGTTAGTGTCTTAACGACCGTTCCACAGGTGCATGTTCATTAATTGTTTATAGTTAATTGAACAAGCATGGGAAACATTGTTTAAACCCTTTACAATGAAGATCTGTGAAGTTATTTGGATTTTTTACTAATTATCTTTGAAAGACAGGGTCCTGAAAAAGGGCTGTTCCTTTTTTTCTGAATTTACATTATTAACTTGAAGATTAAATTTGACATCAACCTAAGCTTGAAACCCTAGGCCTATTTCTATGGTCTATTTTTAGTTGAACCCTGGTTTGAATTGAAACAATAGCTGTTGATGACTTCGCAAATGCTAGATAGGCCTAAACAGTATAATTGATGATATATGACTCATAGAATGTTTACATTTTATTTGCTCTGTTAAACCCACCCTTTGGAATGACTTCGATAGCAACAGTGAATCTATTTAGTTATTAATAGATCGCTCAATAATCATTCTCATGATAGTACGTTGGTAGTAGTTAGTAATAACTCTGGATGGGAGACCAAATGGATAGCTGTAGATTGATCAGCTCTCTAGGAGATGCTGTCTGATGGTGGATATAATGTTGAAGATCTGACGTTGTTTCAAAGGTACAAATTTGACATATTTTATATAAAGTGTGTCTATGTTGAAAATTGGTTACCATGATGACATAATTCTGTGGTTGTAATTCGACCCTCAAACAATCGTTTTGTGTTTATTTTTTGTATGCCTTTTTGCAAATCCAATGCATTTTCCACATAGATTCTAGGTCACAATACATTGAAAAATGATGTGGAAACAACGTTGATTCATCCAGTTCTTGCCCAGTGGGAACTCTGTTAATTCAACGTTTAGTTTTGAATGGAAGCTAGTTGCTTAAACCCTGACTATCCAATTACAATCGGTCTCCAGTAACAGGCTCTTACCTACAGCTCTAAGCGAAGTGAAACTGCACTGATAATGATAGGCTTTGTGAAAGGAGTATAGAAGAGCTGAACAATCAGTGCTTTAGCAGAGCGCCTACAGTCGTGAACACGGGATGCTTCGGAAGAATCAGAACACTTTATTGCTGCCATGGTAACAGAAGAACAGAGAGGGAAAGTGACATTTTGTTTTTCGCAGCAACTGGGAGTGTGCTCTATGACAACCATGTCGGTGTGTTTGACTGAAAGGAATTAAGTTTGTGAGAGAGAGGTGAACGG